>NC_079153.1:64930336-65207836 GCF_947563725.1 Argiope bruennichi | reverse complement strand
ATGCGCAACAGTGACGTAGCAACCTAAAAGGAGGGGAGAAGGCTTATAGTTGTCCCTGCTGCCAGTTTTAGGGGAGATGGTGACAAAATACTAATGAATTTATGTCACTTTTTGAAGTCAAATGTTCGTCGGGGGCCAAAAATAATACCGTATTCAGACACGACCCCCGTTGTGATTCAGAGCACCATTTACACTCCGTAAGTCGCTGAGGACGATGAGGAGGTGGGCGAAGAAATTTTATGCCCTGGGAGCCGCTTTTTGTCGCTACGCCACTAATGCGCAGTTGCTTTACTCATGTGACTGCGATGTCACATGAATAATTCCAATGCCGCTGAAAATTTTTCTCGATAAAATCTGTAGAGTATTTTCTGTAGCATACAAAACAACACAGCTGTAGTTGCATTTATAAAAGTTAGAATATTTTACTTCATTCATCATCAACTAAATGCTGCATTGATTTGTCTCCTTGTGTAGTGTTAGCGCAGCAGTTATTTATACAGGCTCCTCATCAAAAACACGCACTCTTGATAGTTTAGTTTAGGATTTCATTTTTCTTAGATCAGATGCTGCTAATGAAAAAGCAATTTGGTTATCATGGCTCCTTATCAGAAAGCGATTACAAGCTAATTTTATACACATATGTCACATAAAAAAAAACATCATTTATTTTATTTTTCTATTTTCTCAGCATTGATAAAATTAATAATTTCTAAATTGTGAGTTTAAACTTCCTAGATATAGATTTACAGAAAGTATAAGGTCAGGCAGAATGATTAAAAAAAAAAATGCCACACACACACACAGAGAGAGAGAGAGAGGGAGAGGGAGAGAGAGAGAGAGAGAGAGAGAGAGAGAGAGAGAGAGAGAGAGGGAGGGAGGGAGAGAGAGAGAGATGTGGCTAGCATTTAAGTAAAAAGTAAAATAATTTTATAAATAGTATTATATAAAATAAATTGATAACAAGTGAAATTTTGTGCCAAACTGTTTTAATAGGTTGGGGTAAACGAATTTAAAATGCAAATTCAATTTGGGATACTGTTAACCGCATGGCAAGGATTAATCTTCAAATAACCTGCCAATGATAACGCGATCGATTCAGGAAAAATGTTATATTCATGTCAAAATTAATATTTTGTAACTGTTGTACGTAACTGTAATACCTTTATTAGAAAGTAAGCAAGAAAGTTTTGGGGAGACCATTCATACTGGTTTAAACTGGATTTCATCTATTTTAGACAAGGGATTAAATACCAGGTATGACAACTTGCTCTCAAATTTACATAAATAGATGACAAAATATTAACTACGATAGTCGTTTTAATACTTTTTAAAATCTAAAACACATGCGTATCTATTCATTCATTCGTTTAGAGCAAGATATGTTCGTTGGGAAAAAGTTCAACATAATTTTTTACAAATAAAATATAATCTCCAGCTCAGAAAGGCCACCATTTGAAAATAAATAAAAGAAAGATACATGGAAATATGGAAACTAACAAGCACATCAGGCAAAAAATGACATGAAAAACGAAAAGAAACTTCAAAGTCACTTGATGAAATTTGGCACACGAAGGAAGTCACCATGAAGACAAGAAGGAAGTCACAGTCGTCTTTTCAAAGATCAATTATAATTAATTATGATATGCGATTATAAGTTAATAAAAATTGAGCAAATTTTTGGAGTTTTTCAACCATATCTTCCAAAAATATTATCACATGATATTTTCACTTTTTTTTTAAACTAGAAAAAATTATTTTTTTAAAAAATACCAATTTTATTTCCACACAATTTTTTCTCTAATCTTATTAAGTTTCATTTGATAATTATCCATAGCAATTAATTTATTGTTATTAGGAAATTCAAACTGATTTCTTTCATTCCTTGAAAACATTCAATCATGTATTTCTATTTATGTTAAAATTAAGATAAGCCATTTCTTTGGACATTAGTTTCTATGCAAGATTACCATATCCAATTTTATTTTGTCATATGAATATTTGTTTATTTGCAAACACAAGAATTTGTAAAAAGCTGATTCCATTAAATTAATATCTTTCAATTTTATCAAATAAGAAGGAGGATTTTTAAATTCATAAATATCTTCCATAATTTAACTGTCAAAAAATTTAATATTCTGGATAAATAAGCTGGTCATCAGATGGGTAATAAAAGATAATAATGAAAGATATCTGTGTGGTTTTAATATCAAAGCACAATCATAATAATTTCTTATTTGCAAATATTTTGTGACAAAGAGAATACTATGCAATAAATTCATAAACATCTTAATAAAGTAGTTCTCTTGGACAAAAGATATTAGGTTTGTCATAGCTAATGAATTTGGAAATATTCTGTTATAAATGAATTTATGTAGCAAAATTTGTTATTTTCTAATGTCGTTATTTTTTGCATAATTATCAACAACATATTTGATTGTAGGTTTCGTCTTTCTATCATCCAGAAGAGGAAAATTCTCTTTTATTTTTTAAATTGATAAAGTTATGAAATTTCCAGACAATTATTTACAAGTGTCAGATATTTAAAGAAAATATATGTTTAGAGCTGCTAACAATAATACTAAAAAGAGGAAGAGCTTTTTATATTTAAAATATGAACTAATAAAAATTGTGGCATTTTTTTTTTTTTGTAAATTTTATTTCAAAAATGCATCATTTCAATTCCTACTATTAGTTCACACTCCTCCTATATATATATGGGAGGATAGCCTTTGTAGCTAAAAATCCCTTAATCCCCCTCATTAAAACACACAAACAAATATATATATATATATATATTGTTCAAATTTTCAATCGTTAATAAAATACTTTTTATTCATCCACTCAAGTTCAAATACATTTTTTAAAACTTATAGTGGATGACATTTGATATTAATACAGTTTTTTTCAAATATTAATTAATTAAATTTGTCCAACAATTTCTATTTGGTCGCCAAATCCGTTGTCAAGTCACCAAATGGTCGACAAGTTTGTTGCCAAGCTCTGTGATTGCAAGGAAATTCTGTTTCTATTTTGCCACTTAATATTGTATTCTGTCATATGTATATTAATTGTAATTATTTAATAAAAAGTAACTAAAATAAAAAAAATTGTTGACCTAAGTATTAATTGACTTTATTTTTTTTTATATATATTACTTGCATTTAACAAATTTATTCATGCATTTAACAATTATATTTATTTTATATAAAGAATGCACGAGAAGAATACTCTGATCATGTTTTAACTTGGTTCTGTAGTTGGAGAAATTTTTAATTGTTCCTTTTCCAGCTGCTAGAGATAAAATTTTAAAGTAATAGCTGTTTTGTTTAAAAAAAAATTAATTAAGTTTTTAAACTTTTCATAATAATTATGATTTTCCAATATGTATGAAAGGCAACAACAGTGGAGTTCATCATCTAGGTAAGTATAAAAGTATTTCATGTTTGCATGTTGCAAATGTAATATTATTGCAGTGGTCATATTTTATAAAATAAATTTGAAATAAAAAAAAATCTTTGTTTATTGTTTGTTTAGTTTTTTTTCAACATGTGTTCATTTCTTTTACTTAAAGTTTATTTATATTAATTTGTGATTTGTTGTCCTATTTTAGTGATCCCACAAAGCATTGTATAAAATAACAATTATGTTTTTAATTTTTTTTCTTATCAATTTTAACAAATGAATGTTTTTTCCCCTTAAAAACATTATTACAATTTTGCTTAATATACTTTTATCTTTTTGTCTCCCTTTTTGTGTATGTTACCCTGCTATGTTTTACACATACACTATGGGATAAATCGCAAAATTTTATCATTCAAAACAAATGCATGTGTTAATTTAAATATATCTTCTGCTTCTAATCTTTCCCATAAGATCTAATAATATAATATAGTGTTTTCTATTGGGAGTGGCTGGTAAAAGAAGAAAAATGAATTACAGAATGCAGGTAAAAGTTATAAGGACAAGTTATCAGCCAAAGATAATACGGTTATAATATGCATACTATAATTTTTCAATTTTGAAGATTTTAAATTAAATCTCAATTACTTTTAATCCCACTGGATTATCAATATCATACTTAAATAGTATATCATGCATATGTATTTAGAATCCAAAAAGGAAAAAAAAGTACAATCAAACATCAAAACACATTATTTTCATAATTGATGTTTATTAATAAATTGTAATCAACCATATCATAAGAAAACATGTGAATATAGTTCACACAGATGTTGAGCTTCAATAAAAAATATACAAATGCACATATAAACATATTTACGGAAAATAAAATACACTTTTCACTGGGAAGTAAAGTATCTACATATTTTTCTTGACTAATTATATACTTTTTATAAATGTATTATGAGAAACAAAGTATTCCCTTAATTTTAGTTTCATTACAAAAATAGAATGCATATAATGGACGGATTTCAGTGTTGCATTTAGCCTTATCACTTAATGTTTGTGCATGAAACTGGGAGAAACTCAACAGTTTCTAACTTTGTACATCAGTTATATGCAGTATTCTTCATCATATTTAAGTTTTCGAACAAAACTGCCATAAACAGTGTTTACTACATAATTTCAAAGCAAATTCAACATGCAAATATATGATTTTTTAAGAATTGGAATGTATTCAAGGAAATTAATCATTTAAAAATATCCTAAACTTAAATTTGAAAGCCATGATTTCATAATATCTTTTGAATAATATATAAAAACAGTAATAAAAAATACAACTTTTATCAAAATATAATTAGATCAATATATGCACCAATTTAGATGAAAAAACAAAAACTCACAAAATGAACACAAAATCATAAATGAGGACTAATTTATGGACGGTTACTTTCACCAATATGAAAATTTCAAAATAGAACAATCATTCATATTTGAAAAGACAAAAAAGAAAAAGAAAATAATAATAACAATAAAAACAATCACTGCATGCAATAAATGGAATGTAATAAATTATATAAGAATAAAATTATAATTTTTTTTAGTAACATATATATGAATAAAAAATACTCAATTTTTGTAGCAACCTATGTAACCAAGTTAAACCCCTAACAAAAACAAGACTAGACATAATTTTATGAAAAAATAAAATAAAATTTTGATTAACAAAATATGCAATTATTTTTCATCTAAAATGACTGCAATATAAATAATAACTTACACACTGAGGTCATCTTTTCATTTGTTGCCTTTTATTAACAAGCTTTGCCACATTCTTTTTATTATTAAATTTAATAAAAGGGAACAAAAAATATTGAAGATTATAACATGTATAATAAAATATATTCATCTCATAAGCATCAAAAGCTATAAACAGAAGATATTTTTAGAGGGTATCTGATATTTAAATAATTTTTTTGGAGGGGGGGGGGAAATATATAAATTAAACAAATCAAAATTACTCCAGATTTTCCACAAATAATTTGTTAAAATGAAATATTAAACTATGATTTCATCCTTCAAATATATAATCAGTTGGCAAAAAGAGTGTGAGTTGTATGTAAGAAAAAGTTGATTAAAGCTTATTATTTAATCCAGAATTTTTATATTACAAAGAATTTCATAAGTTTAATAGTGATGTATTTTCAATACAAATATATATATAGAGAAAATTTTACATAAATGGGATTAAATTTAACTATTTTAAACATTTGGATTATAATAAACAACTGAACTCAGAAGCTCATTGCTGTCATAAACCTTCTTTAATAAGAATATAAGGTGTTAGTTTAGAAATATCAGATCTGAATAACAGAATGATCTTAAAATATAAAATTATCTTTGCAATAACTCATAAAAAAGTCAGTATTTCTATATCTACTGTGCCTAAAATACCAAAAAAAGAAAATGAAAGAGTTCATATACATAAAAATCACAATAAAAATAATAAAAATCCCAATAAAAGTAGAAACACTCTCCTACATAAATATTTAGAAGGAAAAAAAAAGTATAAAGCTATGCATGATAATTATATAAAATAAAAAAATTTAAAAGACAAAAAACACTATATATATATATATATACGACACAACATAGAAAAAAAAAATACTTCCGAAATAAATGCTGTTAATAAAATGTAATGAAAAAAATATAATGAAATACAAAATTGAATTTTTTAAAAAAGATAAAATTTCAAATTATTTTGCAAGTATTTTAAATATTGCATTTATCACAAATTGATAAAAATGAGATTCTTCCCAAAATAAATTACAGAATAATACGTTAAACTTTTAAATAAATCATAAATCTTTAAATATCCAGAGAATTTTAACTACAGAAAATATAAATAATATGAATCAACAAATCTGGGAGATCATGAGATGTAATACAAATAGCCATTTAAATGAGATTTGTGAATAAATGAATGAGATTCATTACAAAGGCACTAAGAGTGAGAGTTATAAGAATGAAATCCTTTAATCAAACCTGTAAACAAAGAAATCCCAAAGTTAATACATTTGTAGCAGGAGAAAAATAAGATTTAAAAAAATGCAACAATGATAATTTCTCATTAAGATGCCAATACATTCTAAAAAAACTTACCAAAATGATTGATGCTTTAGAAAGACGAGGAATAGTATCACTGCTGAATTTAAAGGCACAAAAGAAAGATGAATACCAGATGCTGCATTCGTTTTGAGGTATGATGCAGTTTCTTCTCCTACAGACAAAGTTAAGATTATATGAAATTAAAAAACTATATTTAAACTATTTTGCAAAATAAGGACAGATAAAAAAGAAAGTGTTGCTGTAAACTAATCATTAGACAGAAAACAGAATAGTGGAAGAAATGAGCTTCTATGAACAAAAATTACCACCAAATCCACCCCTCCCTTTTTTATACACCAGTCTTTTAACATATAAAAAATTGAAAGATACCAATAAAAAAAAAACTTTAGTATAAATGGTTACACTTATTTTGGATTAAACTTTATGAGAGGATGAGAAAGTGAATATTAAAATAATGCCTTTTGAAATGAGTATTAACTAATAGGAAAGTATTTCACCATTACAGTGTTAAGTATCTATAATTGGTAATTTTTTTTCTTCCATGGGTGGAGGAATTCACTCCTTTTATTGCATTTAATTATATTATTTGTATTATTGGTAGCACACACATACAATCTCTACTAATAATAAATGTAAGAGTGTGTGTGTATATCTCTATTTGCTGGACCAGACAAATCTGACTTGTAGCTAGCAAGGAGGGTGGAAAAATGCATCTCGGAGAGATTTTTTTGAAACTTTAATTAATTAAAAATTAAGCTGAATTTTGGCACTTTTCAGTAATAACTTCCAAAAACATTATTGCACAAAAATGAATTTCACATCATTTCAAAATTAAAGAATTGTCTTTTTAACTATATCAACTTAATAATTGCGCAAATTTTTGTATAGGTTCCAATGACATTGTTGCTCGGAAATTCAGTAATTTTGTTTTGTTTGTTTCATTAAATATTTAATTGTGTGATTTTCTTATATTGCTGAAGATTAAGAGAGGAAAATTCTGCTTAATATCTTTGAAGTTTACAAGAAAAATAAAGTTACAATACCATAAAATTTCGGAGCTAGATGGAGGAGCAAATTTAGGAGCACATTTACATTTTTAATAGCGCTATGCTTTTATAGGACTGGTCTCTATTATGAAAATTCATGCACAAAATGAACAGAAAATATGCAAGTATGAACATGAAGCTACGTCCAAGTAATATTTAATATATCAATAAGTATTTGAAATCAAATAACATCAACATTCCTAGTAAACCAGCTGATCCCTAAAGGTGAATATTATATATTTCAAATAATTAATCCTAGATATTTCATAAATACTCAAACAATAATGCCTCTATTTATGTTCCAGTACAGCTTTAATAAAATGTTCTAGAGTTATATAATGCTTATGTATATTCAAAAGAGCAACAAACACAATTCTCTTTTCTATTGTTCTTTTTCAGAAAATAATCATCTGACTATTTTTCATTTCATATCAAGATAAAAAAAATTGTAAATCAAAATCCATTTTTAAATAAAAGAAATTACAAACATTAAAATAAATGCATAATCATAATCATATATACATTCATTATTTTGTTATTATATAATAAAATATATATGAAACATAAGGAAAAGAAATTAAATTTAAGAGTTTTTTTTCTTCTTTGAGCTATTTTTCACTCAAAATTAGATTAAAAAACAGCTAATATTACTAAAATAAAACAATATCAATAACAAAAAATCAATAAAATTTATCTATTATATTAGACAATTAAATTAATTATGTATATTATGTAATTTATTCAATTACTTTATGCTTTATATATTTTTAATATCTACAGTAATCAAACTAATGAACTTATCAGTTCACATTAAAATATATACAACCAAATAATTCACAAACCTATTCTAAATTCTAAAACTGGTGAAGACATCTTTCCATCACCACCATTACTGAAAGCCAGAACCCTAAGTTTATATGCTTTTCCATATTGTAACCCTGGCACAACTACTTCCAGATCATTTCCATCCAAATATCTTTCCACCTCTTTAGCAGATGTCATATCTTGATCAGATTCCCAATATCGAACCTATAAAAAAAATACATAAAAATGAAGATGCTGTCACATAAATTATACAAAATATGTATGATGTCATAAGTGCAACACAGTCATAGTAAATATATTTTAAGATTGAGACAATTGAGCTTTGATAAACAATTTTCAATATTTTGACCTTCAACTGAGAATTAATAGATATAATTAGTACAGAATGTTTGTATAAAACTTAGAGCCGAAAATATTTCGAAATCATGGAAAATTTGATAGCTCAATTTTTATTGCGATTATTAAAGCTTTCCTTTTTCACGTAACAAAAACAAATAAGTCATACTGGAAGTGAAGACCATCACAGAAACTTATAGAATTGCTTAAATGGAATTAAAAAAAAAAAAAATGCATTAAGAAAATTTGTGTTGAAAGATACATTATTTTTAGAACAGCTTTGTGTGCATAATAAGACTTCAACAACAAATATTGTGCATTTTCTCATTTATTTCAATAGAATATTTTTAAAAGAAAAGTTACATTTATTTATAATTACAAATATATATAATAATAATATAATAAACAATGAACTCCAAATGGAAAAGTTCCAAAATTTCTAAAAAACAGGAGCAGAAACTAGCTTTATAGAAAATAAAAATTTCAATACCAGAAGATTAAACAGTTTGTCAAAATGATATTCAGAAGTGTTTTTTCTAATTTTAAAAAAATTAGTATTACAAATAGCTAATTGCAAAAATCTTTGATTTGGGATATGATGCAAAGAGTAAAATAAGTCTAAAAATAAACTCAAATAATTTTCAATAAAAATAAAGCTAGAATTCTACAAACCTCTTCTTAATCTTACCTTATAACCTTTAATAGGTTCTTCTTCTGTAGATGGTAACACTCCTCTCCAAGATACCTGTATACTGTATGGACCAATTGTTCGTATTTCGACATTAGTTGGTGGCCGTAGAGGTGCTAAAAGAGTAAATAACCAAAATTTCAAAAATCTGACCAAGAATTATTTATATATCTTCCTGCATTACTTAAATAAACACAATGAGTAAAAAAATTAATATATGTTTGAATTAATGGAAGAAAATTGGTAGGATTTAAAAAAAAGTAAACTGGTTGAAAAAAAATTATTTTTTGTTATAAGGAAGATTCAACTGCTAGACATAAAAGACAGAGTTTCATACAAAAACTGAATGAAATATAAGTTCTTTCTTTATGAAATCTATGTAAGATAATTTCTCACATTATTTAAACAAACATAATGTAATATTATGCTATTCTATGCATTCTAAAAATGGACTTACATTTTTGAAATGAAAGTTAAAAAAGTACATAAATATTTATTTACAGATTTTACATTTAAAAAAAAATAATTTAGTCACAAAAGCATTCACACTCAATAAGAAAGATAAATTACATTAAATATGTATTTTTTTTCTATCCAAATAACAAATATTCAATGCTTTTTGCTTCAGCTAGTTATAGAAAAAAGACTAATGTAAATAAATTGTAAAAGTTTTTATATTACTAGAAAATGGAATATTGAGGGGGCAGATAGAAACTAAACAATTCTATTGTTTATAACTTTATTTCTTTTTGTAACAAAAAATATGCAAAAAAGCATAGAAGTTTTTTTTTTCAAAGAATTAATATAACATAATTATACATATATATTAATTATTTGTATTCTATAAACTTATCTTATAAAAAATTTCCAATTTCAAAGAATAAACAAAGAATGAAATTAATGATAGAATATAATAGTATTTATGTTTTAATCAAAATAAATAATAATATAAGAAGAAACTTATTATAAAATTCTCACCAGCTTTGAATGTTCTAGCTAAAAATGGTTCACTTTCCACTCCACTACCGGCATCATTATATGCCATCACAGCTACATAATATTCAGTGTTAGGTTGCAGTCCAACAATTAAGCCCCAGTTTTCAAGACCTCGTTTCAACAAAATAAGGGAATCAGCTTCTGGATCTTTACCATTTTGCCAATATTTAATCTAAAAAGTAAAAGATGATAAAAATACATATAAATAGGCAGAAAAACGAAATAAAATAGTATCTAAAATAATTAATTAATAGTATATTAAAATAATTAAGTTATATTAAATTGTCAAATTTAATATAATTTAAAATGTGTAGCAAATTTGTTATACTGCTTACTTAAAAATGAATTTATTTTGACAAGGTAAAATTACCCCTTTTCTCCAGAAGTTAAACATAATCAAATCAACAAATTGTACAAAATAATTACAGATAATACAAAGTTTTAATAACTAATAATAATTTATGAACTAACAAAAATTTCCTGTACATTCTTTCAAACTATTAAATTTCCATAAGACAAAGCTATCTGAGAATTAAAAGAGAATAAGAGAAGACCAATTCTGTTGTAGCCCTTGGGTGGGAGGAAAAAACAAAGCATCATCTATTAATAATGATTTAAAAGAATTTTAATCAAAATAGGAAATTTTCACGAACTATTTTAAATTAAATTATTTTTTTAACTAATCTTGTTTATACACAAATATTGAAGAAATGAATAGATTACTAGCTCAAGATCTGTAATTTATGAAGCTCTGTTTCAGAAAATTTCTTTTAAATTAATTGCCGATAATTAATTTTTTTTTTCAGAAGGTAAATAAAAGAAAATTAGTTAGAATTTTTTGATAGAATGAAAAAGAATATCATTCTAATTTAGTAATACAGTATTTCAGAATGTTTTTAAAAACTTAAAAATATAAGAAAATAAACAAATTAATTGAATATGTTTCATTAAATCATGCACCAAAATATTTTAAGACAGGTTACTATTTTCTACTTTTTCCTTGAAGGGATAACTGCAATTTCTTTTCTTTTGTATTAAGAATTTTTTTGAAGAATATTTAGCATTCTAAACCAGACAATTTCATAAGTTTTTAAAAATTAAATATAAAAAAAAAGCTTACTCGGTAGCCAATCAGCTTGCCTCGGATCTTTTCTCTGTTCAATTCTAGTGGTGACCAGGTTACATTCAAAGCAGTAGAGTTGAATGGTAATGCATATACTTGAGAAGGAGTAACTTGTGGCACTAAAAATGAAAATGTTCTATAGTTTGGACAAGTAAATCAAGTAGAAATTAGCAAAATAATTTCATAATAAAAATGTTATATAAATGTTTGAAATATTAATAAATGCTTAAATAAAATGCTATCTATATTAGAAATTTTCTGAAACTCAAAAGAAAAGTTTGTTACAAAATCAGCGGAATCAGTGGTATTTCTTTACTTTCACAAAATAAATTATGAACCTTAGTTAAAGCCATAAATGTCTTGCATGACATTTGTAAACAATAGTTATGGAATGCAGATATTGGAAATAAATCTAGCATTTTTACATAATCCAAGGTGCAAATATGTATTTTGGATGCCTTTTTTGTGATAAACTGAAACCAAAATTTGACATGGAACTATAATTGAACCACTTAAGTTATTGCATTTATATCACTAAAGTTATTGCATTTATATCACTTAAGTTATTGCATTTATATGCATACACAAAAACATATCAACAGATGGTCAACCCTTTGACAGAATTGTTCAAATTTTAATAAGAAATGAATTTTAGATGCCTAATCTATGTGCCTAATTTATCAATTTCTTTATGTTTTTTAATAATCAAGTTCACTTGTACTAGTCAGACAAGTTTCATGTGAATGGATTTTGTTCAAATTTTGATAGAAATTTATAAAGTTGTTATAAAATCTATGTACTAAATTTCAATAGTCTAATTCACAACAATTTAGGTTACATTCACAGACAAGTAGACATAATGCCAAAAAATTTGCCTCACCCCACCCCTAGATTGCAAATATATATCAATATGATTACCCTAATAAAACATTTGACTCCATAGAAACATTAAATTTTCTAAGAACTATTAATTTTTAGAAGAAATAGGCCTGAAAAATAAAGAGGAAAGATGATCTCGAATCTTAAAAAAGAACCATAAAACAACAGAAGGATGAAAGACAAGAAGAGGAGGAAGAATTTCTACAAAAAGAAAAAAAAAAAAAAAAAAAAAAAAAAAACAGGAAATATAAATATTTGTTTTTATATCATTGGCATAATTTTTCCTTACATTACATGATTTTTCCTTACATTCTACAAGTATAAGTTTTAAAAACAAACGAAACAAAATTTATAAAATGGGCATTATAAAGAAGCAAACCTGGAAAAAATAATAAGCAAAAAAATAAAAACAGCCACTAACTATTTTCAGCAGAGTAGATTTCAACTGGATCACTATATGGCCCAGGTCCAACTTTGTTAATTGCCTGAACTTTCACTAAATATGGTTTGTAATAGTTTTCTTCTCCTACATTAATGACATGCAATCCAATGTTGTGTCGATTCTTCAGAGAAAGCTCTATGAATTTAATATTCGAATCAGCAGGCTTGTAGGATACATTGTACCATATTTCAGGAGCATTCCATTCTTGAGGTGGTAATGGCTAAAAGGAATAAAAAGTTGTGAAATCCCAATAACATGCAGCAAATCAAAATGATATGAATTATATAACCTGCAGAAATAAACCTTGGTCAATCATAACTTTAACAAGATGTTAGATAAACTCATTTAATAACTAGTCAGAAATGAGTTTTTATTTATCATTTTTCAAAAGTTCATATATTTATATAGGAAATAAATTGTTGCTTCTGTAACAATTTGTGGAAAAGACAAAAAAGCAATCCAATATTTTTATGACATTTTAATATTTTTAAAGACTGCTTTAAAACCTGTTGAATTTAGAATGCAAAGAAAGATTCACTTAATTTGATATTCAGTTACTTATAAATAGCATCTTAATGAGCAACAAGTTTCATATTTAGCAGAATATTATATGATTTGGATCATTTTTGAAATTAATCAGTTTTTTTAGGCAATAAATTCATATTTGTTTTTAATAATGGAATTTAATTACAAAGCCTGACTCACAGTGGAGTATAGAATTGAAGATGGAACAATGTATGAAAAAGTAAAATCAACAATTGCTTTTCAAATAATCCTATGAAGAATGATAATGACACTATGTTGAATCATCATTAAAGGATTTATGGTAGCACCTTCAGTATTATTAGCCATAAAGTTAATTTCATTATTTCAATTTATGAAAATAAATTTTTGATATGAAATTTTAAATAAATATTCATCAATGAAATGAACAAAATGTCTGCCAAGACACAAATCTTGTAAACTTTTTCTTGGTTTTACTTTTCTAATGATTTTGGACATTCAATTTCGAAATATTTTATTTAAAACATTTCGAAAAAACTCTTCCATAATCCATCCATAAAAAACTCTTAAATTAATTAAGAAATATACTATTTGGCAATGCCAACCACACACTAAACATGAATCCAATCTATCCATAATCTTTATATGAGCGTCACAGAAATTCTGGAAACTTTGTGACTCGCTGCATTGTCTGTCCTCAGAAAATAAATGCTTAGGAGATACAAACTTATGCCTGCTAATTGTTTTTTGCAATAATTTAAATAAGAATAAAGCTTAAATCAGAAAAGTTTACATGTAGGATTTAAAGATATCTGGGAAAGATGCAAATAAGTTCACATCAGCATTTACTATTTAGTCCAATACAAAATAATAGTAATAATAATAATAATAATAAAATTATTGCATATGTATCTTCTAATCAGTACTTCTGAAATAAGCAGAAAGCTTTCCTTCAATTCTTTATGAATGGGATGGATTTGTGAACTTTGAACTAAAGCAAATTCATGACTTTTTATTAGAATTTAGAGATTAGTAGACATTCTGTAAAAGAGAATTTTTCTGTTATGCATTTAACATTGTAACTTACATCCCATGTTACAGTCAAGCTTCCAGTCTTTCCACCACCACCACCAACATTTGATGGGGCAACATGTGGTACATCCATTTCAGTATTGTAAAGAGGGCTTGGCAGACTGGGCTCTCCTTTACCAAATGAATTGACTGCAGAAACTCTGAAGGAATAAACACTCCATGGTGACAGATTAAACAATTGAACTTTTTTCCTTCCAGTTTCATGTTCAATCTTATACTTTTCAATTTCTAAAAAATAAAAATTTTAAAAAAACCCATTTTTTTTTATCTTCACTACTATAGAAATAAAATGATGATTTGATTTGTATAAGATGGATACTTCTGTTTAAATAAATTTCCTACTTGAAAAAGAAAAGGCATAATTGAAATACAATTAGGATCATAATTGCAATAAATAATTAAAAATATCTCAACTTATGCATAGGCTGTATTGATACAGTGATAAATGATCCAAAAAAACTTTCTTACACTGAAGGTAAGAAAATCTTAAAACATATTTGTTTCGCAATATGTCTTACACAGGCATCAGTAATATATGTTCTGGCTAATATGAGTTTAAAAGCATATTGACTTTGCCATATATATTTGAACAATTTTAAATCCTTAATAAAGGCAAATTATTTCTATATTATAAAAGCATTTCAAATACTTTTTTAAATATATCTTTCAGAATATCACATATATAAATCTTTTATTTCTGGAATTAGAGCAGCAAACACACTATAAGTAATTAAAGAGTGAGCAAGAGAAAATGAACTCAACTTTAAATTACAAGTGAGCATTTGATTTTGAAAGTAAACAAATAGAAACATGTTTTAAAAAACCATTTCTTATATTTTTACAAGATAAAATACTCAATAGTTACATACAGAGTATTTCAAAAATCATGTACAGATTTTCTGTATTGATGAATTTATCCAAGATTAATTTAAGATATTTAATTTAAGTCCATATGCAACTGAATGTAGGTTAGCAATATGAATGACACACAAATTCTTTCATCCACAATTTAGATTTCACCGATTTGTTAAAGTCAGTTAAGAGCATCAGGGATAAATACCAATCCTCCAATATTCCTGACGATGAGCGTATTATCTGCAGTAGTAGATGAAATAGTACATCATGGATTTTATATATTCCTACAAGAAATCCAAAGGGAGAAGTCTGGCAAATGTTTATTAAACAGTCCTGGTGCATGCACATCACACCTCACCAATCTAGTGCCTTTCAACCAATTCCATATTCATGTATGCTTCCTATGCAACATCTTTTCAAAAATGAAGCATTACTCTCCAATACACCTGAAATTAATATTTCTGAAATGCCAGTACAAAATTTAGACATAATTTCCTTAGCAAAGCTCATTTGTCTGACCGATCAGCGTATTAGGTCTGTACACGATCTTTTGAGATATTCTTAGTGTAACAAAAATAAAGAAATTTTGAATTATTTTGCAGTTTTTCCACAAAATAAGGCTACAGAGCAAAAATATAAATTTGAATAATATTGTGAATATCATAAAATATTGTGTTGCATCACATCAAAATAAATAAGGTGAGAAAAAAAAAATAATTAAAGAATTGATGCATATGGATGCAGTGAAATGCTTACTTTCTTTTAAAATTACCCAAGTTGCATTGTGATTAGTTTTGCCTTCTATTGTGTAAGCTATAATTGGATCACCATTAGCAGAGCCATCACTCCAATGAATAGTTCCAGATGTTGCAGTAAGATCTTCAGCAAGAACAGCACCAGGAGCACCGGGTGGACCTTAAAATAAATGAATTTGTGAAATTATTTCAAATTTGTATTAATACTTCCTAACGAAAAATAAATACAAAATTTTAGCATACTATTATAGTTATCTGCTGAAAATTACAATTCATAACAGATGTATGTATAGGTGAATGCAATGCTAATCATAATATTTGCTTAAATATATATCTTCTTTAAAACTTGAAATTTACAAATGATCAAAGGCTTATAGATAGGTAATATGAAATGTAAAGAAAATTAGTTTAACACAAATTTTTTTACCAACTTATTTTATAATAGTTACACATTTCTGAGTTATAAGAGATAATAAAATAATTGATTTAATTAAAGGCAATAATTAAATAATCAGTTATCTAGGCTGTGCAATCTAACTAATTTTATCTTTAAAAATAAGAACCAACCTTGACTTAATATTTTATCTACATTAGAAAGTATGCTACAATTTTAGAAACAACATATCATACCAAATTTCATTTATCTAAGTTATGTTTTTATTACACAGTTTTTGCATGCATGTGAATATATAGTCCTATAAATGGTAAACTCATAAACAAATTTGGTTCAAAATTTTAATATGGATCTATAAGTTAGATACTAAAACTGTGTGTCAGACTATACTTATTTAGCACTTTGAAGTTATCTAGTTCACTTGTACACAGACAAACAAACCTACAAAAAAACTTCATGGAAATGGATCAAAATTTGATTGAAATCTGAAAATTTAATATTGAGAAATTCCAACTCAAAGCATTTTTCAAATTATCGTTTTGCAGATAGATATAATACCCAAAATATGTTATTTGGAGGTTTGAATTATAAAAACAAGGTAAAATCCCAAGTTCAAATTTTTTGGTGATTATAATGTTTTCTGTCTGAAAAGTTCATATATAAAGAAACAAAAAAGAATTTTACTGGCATTAATTTATTTTTGGTATCAGGAATAAATGATTTACAAGTAACTTTGGAGCATCATGAACTGATTTATTTTTGGAAGCCATGAAACATTTAACTTATGAAAGTCCACAATGAATCAAAAGTACATTTTACGGCATATCGTTAAGAAATTTCAAATTTTTGCAGAACAGTTAATTGAAATAAACCTTTAATTCACTAAAGGCTAAGTAAACTAATCAATTCATTAATGAAAAGTCAATAAATGTTGAAATATAACTAACAAATGCTCTAGAGACAAGAAATCATGAGTAGGAAAGTAAGAATAAGCTGAAATTACTGTTAAAAACATAACACAAATACACAAATTATTTCTGTAAAAAAAATAATAAAATTAGGCACTTTTAAGGCCCTTATATAAGGGCTTTTAATGATGCTCCCTGGTTATCAATAAGCAGATTAAAAAAAGAAAATTGATGTTATTTACCATACACAAGAAGATGAGTTGATTTTGATATTTTTCCAACAGCAGTTTTTACTATACATTGATAGATTCCAGCTTCTGCAAGAGTTATATTTTCTATCCTTAAATATCCAGGATATTTTCCCTAGAATTTGAAAACATGTGTGAAATAAAAATGAAAATTCATACATTAGCATAATATTAAAGTGAGTGACTTATTAGAAATACTTACAACAGAAAACTGAGGTTGCTTTTCCATGTCAATTCTTAATCCATTTTGCAACCATATGTATGCTAGGTCAAGCATATCACTACCAACATATGCTTGGCAAGCCAATTCTGCTGAGCCATTTACAACGGATTTCACTTTTGGATTTGGAGCATCAATCATTCTTGGTAAACCTGAGTGAAAATAATACATGCTCAAAAATCAAATTAAAATCACAAAAATATTAATAAACTATTAGTATACATTAAAAATAATACAAAATTGCAGACATCTATTAAAATGTGTATATACAAATTTTAAATGTGTTAATATATGGTAATATGTAACATTATTCAACAATTTAAAATATTTTGATGTTTAATATTCAATTATTATTACAAAATATTTTAATAAATCAAGTTTTTGTTAACACTTTTCTATCATTTTAAAAGCAAAAAATGATTTCATTACATATGAATAAATATTCATTGCAGTTCAAGAAACAGTAAAAGTTAGTTTTAAAATTTATTATGAAAAGCTAAAACTATTTTTTAAGTACATCAGACACTTATGTATCTTATTTCATAGAGCCTTTTATGCAGATTTTACAATAATATTCATTTCATTTCTTCCTATCAATATAAATACAATACATCAAAAAATAATAATCTGCAATATAAAAGTTATAAACCTCTTTCTTTTTCTAACTATACCATATAGGATAAAATAAAATTTGATACAGAGTAAAACTTAAACTTATAACTATAAACTTAACATTTATTAGATTATATGCCTTTATATGATCTAATAATAACAATAAAATTATTCTAGATTTTCCCCATCATATACTTTTTAACTACGTGTATGGCAATAATTCAATTCTGAAATTATTATTTTAATATGATGTAATTTATATACTGCAATGAAATAAAAAAAATAGATGAAATTTAAACTGTTTAATTGTGAAAGTATAAGTCAGGCAATAGAATACATAAATGAGGTCTGTAAATAAGTAATGAGGTCTTGGTTTCAAAGCAAAACATCAAATAAAGGGACTGACTATGGACCTCACTGTCAAGTTAAATTTTTTAGTAGAGAAAGCTTATTTTGAATGGAACAAAGAACACACATTTGCAAGAATTAACGACAGGTCAGTTTGCTTTACTGAATGCAAAAAAAAAAAAAAAAAAAAAAAAAATGTTTAAGCAAAATTATTTTTTAGGGTTTTAACTGTATGGATTCATAAAGCAATTAGTGATTTTTATGTGTTTTAATTTATAAAATGGATAAATTTAATCTTACAACATTATTAATTAGGGTTTCAGAGCACTTTTTAATTATCATATTATTAATTGTAAAAAAAAGTTCATAGATTCAGGCATATTAAAATTATTTTTTTTCAAACAATTTATTCATGGAAGAAAAAAGTAAACAATCTATCATGAAAATAAATATTTATAGCTGTATCTGTATTTCAGATCCCCCTACGCAAATAATTACTTCCACCCAAAGAATCTAGCTCCATTTCTAATACATAACCATATTCTTTTTGATACATAAATAAATTAAAGTTTAATGGAGTGAAATATATGAGCCGTTTAATTTAGAAATGGGGCAAGTCCATTTTTTGTTATTGCGAGATATTCAAAAGTTTGCATTTCAATAAATTGAAAAATATTGGTAAGTATTAATAGATATATTTTTTGTATTTTGTGGTACCATATAACGTAAGTTTATAATCCAATAGTGTTTACAATGCTGACTAAAAAAATAAGAGTTTTGTTATAACTAAATGGACTTGCCACACTTTCAAAATTAATGAATTATTGCAAATGCTCATTTAATTGGGAAATATTTCAGTTTCAACAGCCTTTTTTTTTTTTAATAATAAAAACAAAATACTATTCAAAAATTTATAAATATTTATTCATTTGATAAAAAGTGCAACAAAACAAAGAATATTCTTGTAGAAAATATAACATAACAAAGAACAATTCAGTTTTATTAATAATTTGAATGAAATTATACATTTTCAGTTTAATTGTAGGCATAATTAAATTGAATTTTATTCAGGATTTAACATTTTAAAATGTTCATGATGAACAGGAGATAGATATGATAATAAATCCATCCAGTCCTTGAATTTTTCAGATGTAATCAATCTCCTTTTTTTAATAAATAAAAGATAATTTTATATTTCTGATATTACTTGGTCTTCCTTGTTGTGGTGGCAAATCGATAATTTTGAATTCAGTAACTCGTTTTATTGAAGTTTTGTAAAACATTTTGAATGGTGCATTCCTTGTAAATCTGATCCAAAATATAGTTAAACAATTCATGGTTTCTCCATCGGTATTTTTATTTCTTTTGAAAAACCGCTTTCCCCAGAGGTTGGGTTGTAAATAAAAATCCGTGTTTCATTTCATGTATAAAACATTTATTATGTTTTCGACAATTTCGTATTACTTTATAGTAATCCTGGGGAATATACAAGGAACTGGTTTTCCGGATTGCCAGTTTTATATGTCCTGACAACAAAAATTTGTGATCAGTGATATTTATTTCATTGTCACTAAAGTGAATAATTGGTTTTGGAAGTAAACATATTATTATTGAAACACAAAATTAAGATATACTTTTTATTATTTATGAAAAACTTCTTATCATCATTATCAAAGATAGATAGAAAGAAACACCCTAGATTTTAAACATGATATCAAATGGCCACATTTGCTTCACCATACAGCAACCGGAGCTAAATTTTGTAGTAATATATTCGGTAAAAAATCATTTCAATCTAAAATGGACTTGCACTACTATCGAAATAAACTGATTTTCAATACTGTTAAGAGCTAAAACTTCCATCTCCAAAATACTAGAATCTAATTTTTTTTAAAACTTTAAATTGTTTACGCATAAAAAGATCATAACAAGTTTTATCTATAACTACCATTAACTCCATTTTATTCTAAAATGGACTTGCTCGAATTTCAAAATAAACGGCTCATATGTATAATGAAATAATTTTCTAGCTTGTTGGAAAACATTTAACTCAACAATTTGGCATCTTAGGAAAACTTAAATACAGCTAATAATCATAAAATAACTTACTCAGAACTATAAGTAATCCTTCAGTATAATCAGACCCATATTGATTTTTAGCAATACATGTATAACGTCCTTCATCCGATCGCTGAACTGGATTTATATGAAGATAGCCATTAGGTAAGATACGTAGTCTTGAATTTGAACTTAAAATAATATTATTTCTTTTCCAAGTAAAATCAGGGAATGGTGCAGCTTCTGGACGACAAGGAATTGTTATATTTCCTTGTTCTGCAGCAAACATTTCATCATTCAGCGGAAATTTTGCAAATGAGGGCTTCATAGCTGAAAATAGAAGGAGATTTTGGAGTTGGTTAAAAAAAATTAATGCACACATTATAAAAAAATATATATTCTTAAATGTAATCTCTATATAAAAAAACATGCTTTTTTTTTGTACAACAACAAAAATTTATCTTTAAATTGATTATTGTACCATATATACATATATATGTCTTATTAATGTTATTAGACATGATTACATGAAAATGATGAAAGACAATTGTAGAAAGTATACAAAGATAAACATGCAAATACATTTATAATCAAATGGGACATATATGTCAAAATAAGACTTTAGTTCAAAGAACAAATAATATATGATATATACAGTAGACTCCCGATTATCAGCGGGCGGGTTATCCGCGCCTGCCGCACTAAGTTTTTTTTTTACTTCCAAGCAAAGAGAAAATGCTTCCAAACCAAGAAGCAAACACAAATGACTGATTTCTTAAAAAAGGTGTAGTTTTACAGTTATGCTTTTGTAATTACATAATGCATTACAGTATTAAAACAGTACATATGTATTAATTTTTCTGTGTATCCTTGACGCCTCTCGTAAATACAAAGTACTTTTCTGTTTTCATTAACAAAATGCATTTTAGGTTAGTTTTGAGTGATATACTAAAATATTAAGCGTTAGTTAAACATTTCTTGCTGTTTATTTTACGTTTTATTGCACATAAAACGATTTTTCAAAGTTGGAATGACTTTTTTCTCCTTTGCTATACCCGTTGTTAACTTTTTTCAGATTATCCGCGATTTTTGTTATCCGCGACGGCCGCGCCACCCAATTCCGCGGATAATTGGGAGTGTACTGTATAATTAAATTATTTAAGAAATTAAAAAAAATTCTTACTTATCACTCTGAGTTGTCCTGATGAATAAGATGAACCCAAATGATTTGTTGCTTTACACTGGTACATGCCTTGATCTCTTTCATTCACATTATCAATGCTTAAAATATTTTCATATATACGATATCTATTAATATCATTTGAATCAAGATAATCTAGCTTTAGTTCTTTGCCATTTTTCAGCCATGTATAAGTAACATCAGGCTTTCCAAATGCTTCACAAGTCCACAACAAATCAGAGCCTTTATCAACAACTTTATGTTCCAATGGGATTGTAAACTCAGGTTTCGCTACAAATGAATAAAAAAAGTAAGTGAACTCTGTTCATTAAAGTTTTTTTTAAAGGTAAGAATATTAGATTTCAATTAATATTTAGGGCATAAAATATTCTCATTAATCAAAAATATGTTTAATAAATCCTTTCATCACAATCAGCTAAACTTTCTTGTTCGACAAAATATCATGAGATATGAATCATGAATATCTATGAGATTAATAATGCATGAGCTATGATTGAACCTGCAATAGATAGATTAAGTTGGAATGTATTTATTGTATAGAACATAGTTTGCATGTGATGCAAATATGCAATTATAGATCCATTGCATGAAAATTACAAATTAACTTTGTGGAATATTTTGAGTTAGTGTATTGGGGAAACACATCACATTAGGACGTTGTGAGAATGTCTACTTGTTCACTATTGCAGCGGCCAGTTAGTTTTTCTTATGTGACTAAGTGTCATCTGATCTGAACTGCTAACACATACAAAATTAACAATGCACAAGCAATAGCCTAACAGATAAAATCATATTTGAATATATTTGCCATGCAGAATGTCAGTTGCCTACGATGTCATTTCACAAATGTAGATGTACTCACTTGAAAGTCATGAATTAACTTTAAGTAAAATTTAAATTAATATTAAAACTAAATGCATTGATTCTGGCCTCATTGTAAAAAGCTCAGAGAATACAATTAAAATATAACATCACACACACACACACACACACACACACACACACACACACACACACACACACACACACACACACACACACACACACACACACACACACACACACACACACACACACACACACACACACACACACACACACACACACACACACACACACACACACAAGCTGGAATATAATTGATAATTCATGTTAAGCTGGAAATTGCAAAACAATTAAAGATCATATAAGCATCTTATAAATATGCTTATCTGACACCAGTCAGAGAAAAACTATAAGCCTAAAAAATCCAGTACAGAGTAAATTGGAGAATTAGAACAACACTAATGGCACAAGATGGGCATGTAGGGTTTCATTAATATGCAGAGGATAGCAACTCTAATATCAATATAACTTTCACTAGTTGCTTGGATTTATGAAGTTTATATGTGCTACTACAGCTATCACATGGCTTTGAAGCATGCAAACAATAGATTTGTAATGTTGTATATACCTGCAAATATTATATTCCTATATATCATATTAAAAATATTGATAACTAAATTATATATTAATATCAAACATTACATATTATGATTTGATCATGACAATTTCAGAAAAAATTCATGCAATAAACTCAAATTGCATGCAGGAACTTAAGGTAAACAAACACTAATAGCATACAAAGATAAGATTATTTACAATTATCTTAAAATAGATTTAAATATTTCATATTTCAGAGAAATATGAAGGATGGATAAAAATCAATTAATCCATACTTATAATAATTAACATAAAAACAGAAATACAGTTTTCTTTCTGAAACTAAAGTAATAATTATTTCCCGAGACCTTTTATTTGAAACAAAACAAAGAAAATCCACAATTAAAGCCATTTATATGATCAGGCAACAGAAAACTTGAAAATAAAAAACAAACCTTGAATACGTAATGGCACAGATTTAGTTATGGATTCTAATGAATTGCTGGCTGTGCAATAATAATCACCAACATCTTCTACTCTCACTTTTGGAAGAATAAGTATTCTGTTATAACTTTGAGTGTAAGCACCTTGAGGAAGCTCACTTGTAAAGCCTTTACGTGTCCAGTTATATGATGGAACAGGACTGAAAAGAAAATATGTAATAAATTCTTTGCAGTGCTCACAACAATTCTCTGAATATTTTTTTAACACATATGAAAAGCTGACAGCAAGTCACATTAAATTAATTAATAAATAATTAAAAAACACAAAGTTAAGAACAATCTCAAAAACAGACTTGCAGATTTTAAATGTTTCATGGCATTAAAAGAAAACATTTTTTTAAACATATACTAGACAGAAGGTTCATAAACAGAAGTCATTTTGGAAGAGAAAAGGAGAGAGAAAATTTATACCATCTCAAGAAATGGGGGGAAAATCAACAGATATAATTTAGATAGGATGCATCTTTATATAGTTAAATTAATTCAATCGGCATAAATAAACATCAGCAAACACAATTAATGCCTTTTTAAACTTTCTATTAATGTCTTTTAATATAAAAATAAGTTTCTATATAAAATTTATTGAAATATATATATATTTGCATATAAAGCATACTATTCCTCTTAAAAAGAGTTGGGTTACTTAAGAAAATACAAAGAGTATTTTCTAGCTTAGAATCTTTATTTTAAAAGAATAAATTTTTATATTATTAACCTTTTGATTTACAAATTTATTTAATATCCTAATAAGATACCACAAGCTATTTGGGACATTTATTTTTATTTCTAAAGTAATATAATTAATTATCTGAGATATTAAAGCATTTCCAAGTGATTTTTCTATTTTAAATTACCTACTACTTTCAATAAAATGCAAATTTAAAGCTAAAAATTCAGTAAATCGATTCAAGCTCAGACACATTATAGTATGTAAAGGGCTTATTGAAACTTTTTATATTTCAATGTTAAAAAGAAATTCAATAAATTATAGTTTAAACTAATTGTTAATATAATGAAATTAATTATTCATCACAATTAAATAAATGTAAAACTTACTAGCCATATGCAACACACTCTAATCTCACATCATCTCCAGCTAATGGGGCATCAGGAAAAGCTTTTGGAAAGTTGTTGGGGAAAAGCAACTTTTGTCCACTTGCTGAAAGTATTCACATAAGTAATTTTACAAACTGAGAAGTAAATTAAAAGAAATTACATTAGAAAAGAATTTGAGTTTAACATTAAATTAGAATTTTGACTTCCAAGTAACATTGAAACTAAATAATTCTAAAACACTTCATTCTAAAGACACAATATGTGCCATGATGATATCAAAAGAAACATAAAGAGAATTTAGATCTTAACAGATAATTTTTTCATCAATTATATGTCTGCCATGTAATTTTATAATTGAAACAGAAACAAAGAAAATATCGTTTATACAAAATATGTAAATGTAAGTTTATATTGTAGCTAATATTAAATCTTTGAGAAATGTAATATAGTAATTCAAGTTTAATAGATTTATAAAAAAGTTAATAAAGAACGTAGGAGTTTTAAGAATGAATATATTGAATTCCAATGGTATATACAATAAACAATGAAGAGAATTTAAAGGGTATAGAAAAATATCAAATATTTGTTATCATATGATTTCAAATTTGAAATTTCAGAAATAGTATATTTCTTCCTCAATAATTATTCAGTTATATACAGAAACCAATTCCGTAGTCTTTTAAACAGAAAGAGGCAGTTCTAATCAGACTTGTTTCCAGTTATTGAGAATTAAATAAATATTACTCTTCTACTCTCTCCCCAAAATTGTGTTTAAAATTTGAAAAAAGTTGTTTCATTTTATGAATGATATATGAACTATGGAAATTTGTTCAACTGCTATTCTCCGAATATACTTTCTAATGTGTTTAGATGTATTTTTAATTCCAGACAATCCAAAAAATCTGAATTTGCTACTTCAATTTCAAGGGAACTAATAATACACATTAACTATTCTTAACAGCATCAACAAAACAGTAATAACATGGCACATAACAAATTTTAATAATTCAAATTTATGTTTAAAATTATAAAGAATTACACTTACAAGCAGATTCAACAGTAAAATCAAAAAATGGACCAGTTCGTCCAGAAGATGAAATTATACTCTGGACAGTACAAGAATAACGAGCAGCATCTACTTTTTCTAGGGATGAAAAGTACAAATTCCCATCATATGATACAAACACACGTTGGTCTTCCTCCACAAAATTTGGAAAAACATTTCGTACCCAATAATAATTAACTCCTAAAAAAAGAAAGAAAGATAAATAAATAAAAAAAAAATTTAAAAACAAATTTCCATTGAGAAAAAAGTAAAACAATGATCTTAAAAATTTTTTGTAACAAATGAAATATTTTAATAACAGAATATAAATTTTTTTCTCACAATATTTCTAGAAACATTTACAGAAAAAAATAAATCAAAATTACTGTATAAGAATAGAATTTACAGAATGGGAGGGAACAAACAGACAATTACCTTACACTCTTTAAATGACAAAATTTCAACATTATTTATTCTTTTCTTTTAATATGGCACTAAATCGAAATATTTGGTAACTAACTATTATATCAGCATTATATTGAGTGCTGCACTAAATTACTTTATTGTTTTAAATCATTTAAATTTCCTTCGTTTCTCTGAGCCCCAAACAATGATTCTGAGTAACAAAATATAATAAAAAGTCATATTTGGCAGAGATAGAATAATATTTAGCTTTCGTGTTCAAAATAATTATTTTTGATCTTCCTTCAACTTTTTAATAAATAAGCAATCATCTAATTAAAAGTGAAATATAAAAATATATAAAATGAAAATTAAATTTCATGAATAGAAATATATTTGTTAATACTTTACTTGGATAAAACTGTGGAGGATCACAAGAAATCGATTTCCCCCAATTTTCTCGGCCCCGATCAGGAGAACGCTTTTTATTGAATTCACCAATATCTAAAAAACATAAAATTACTTATAACTTAACTGGATATTTTTGTAAATTTTTTTACAAGTAAAAATAAATGCACTCATAAAAATGATAAAATAAAAAAAAGTTTCCCTTTACTTTTTATTGATTAATGACCAATTTATAAGGATAATATCATTTTACTTGGGTGACAGCAATAAGAACAGACACTTTTGCTCTGTCTAACAAGTTAATGTGCATTCAAAAATACCTAAAGTATTTTGAACTACACACACTATGATAGTACATTAGTCAGATTTTCAAGTGAAAATGATATTATTTTCAACTTTTCTCTTCAATTTTAGGGATAATGATTTAGAGTTTGATATACTATAGAGCTTTTTTTTTAAAAAAAAACATCTTATATTTAAAAAGACTTTTAACCTCATCTTTAATAATCGATAAAAATTCTTATAATATCTTTCATTGATTTTTCATTATTTTCATACAAATTGAGATTCAAGCTTGCTACATATTTTTTCTTAATTAGAACTTTAACTTTATTTAAAAGACGCACACTGCAGTCCATACTTCAAGGTGAACATTAATGGACTAAAAGAAACAATTTCCTTTTATACATTTTTTTAATTACCACCAAAACAATGTTGAAGAAATTAAGGTTTAAAAATTCAGAACTTCATTAAGTATTAATTAATAGATCATCATTACTTTTAATAAATAAATAAAAAAAGAAAGAAGGAATTTTCAAATTTCAATAATGCTTTTTACTGAAATATAAAATTTCTTAACTTTTCATTACATGGCTTTTGAATTTTCCCACATATTCAGAGATAAAATAAAAATTAATTTGAAGTACATATTTAAAAAAATTACAATGCAAGGAAATTTTAAGAAATACTTTATAAAAACTAAAATTTATTTAATCTTACTAAATTCTTAAAAGAATTATATAATTTAACTTAAAAATACCTAACATAAATATGTAATAGTCATTTTAATCAATTCAGGATTCTTTATATGAAAATACTTATTTCAAAATAAAATTAACAACTTACAACCAAAGCTAAGCTGCACCGTTTGACTGACAATAACACCAAACTTATTTTCTGCCGTACAGTGGTAATTTCCTCGATCTTGATTTTGCTGAGGATTACTTATTATAAGAGTACCATCTGTCTGAGTATATCTTGGATCACTCAAGGGGTCAACCCAATGGCTAACTAACTCATCATTTTTGAATTCTTCCTAAAAAGTAAAAGAAATAAAACAAAAGTTCGAAGGAGCTCAAATAGATTACAATAAATGTATACAAGTTCAAAATGTCATAAAACATAGACTAACACTTTAATAAAATGTAATATCTATATATAAACAATAGCATATGTGCCATAGAAATCACTTATTGCTATATGCAATAATTGAATATCTTTATGGTTCCACTTAATTCAATATTTCACTAATTAATGGAGCAGAAAAGTATCATTTGAAATGTAGTGAAAAGGGTCCACTGTGCTCTTAAAAACTCTATTCTATAAGAAAAAATATGATGTAAAAGAAATTAAGAAATAGGCACCAAAGAGAAAGTAACTGCACACAAATATAAGTTTGACTGCCACTAGAAAAGTAATCATTATGACATAACTATGGAAATTAATTATAATATTTTCCAAAAACTATTATCTCATATCAAATAACAAAGTGAAATTTAAAGAAATTTATTTCACAATAATCATTATATAGCCTAAAAATTCAGTATTTTCAGCAAACAGGTTGGTTACCAAAGATGGCTAGTTTTTACACGATAGGTTTGTTTTAACTTAAATGCTCACAATATTGCTATTTTGATAACTTTAGGCTCATAAAATTGTTAAATCTAAATAAATTAATAATATAACGAAAAAATTATATGGTAAGTGTTTGTATATACAATATATAGAAAATATGCAGTTCTGACATTCATGCATTTTCCACATTTGTTAAAGGGTCTAGTTATAATTGTACTTGTTTTCTATAAATAAAAGAAAGTTATGCAATTATTGGGAACAGGTCACTTGATGAGAAAAGGATATTCATGGATAAGTATTAATATCCCACAGATAAATATTGTATAAATATCATAGAAGTTGGAAAAAAATTGGCAGAATAATCTCAAGTAATACAGTATAAAAATACAGCAAAGTTGCCAATTATTACAAATATTTAATAATTTCCCAGAAAAAACAGATATAGCTGCTTAAGATTGTCTAACCAAGATGAACAGGAAACATTACAGGTGGAAATTATTTCATGTGCTACTCACTTCCAATGCTCATCCCAATTATTAAATATGTATTAAGTGCATAAAATAAGAACATATTCAATTATAAAAATTTGTGGTTGCATTATACATAAGCATGTATTCCTTTTGCATGAGAATGCAGCGACTTATGTTCAGGTCCATATGTGAGGATTTATTTTATTGATATAAGCATTGTCAATAACAAATGAGATGAAACACTTTGAACTGGAATAACAGGATTTTATAGAATTAGTATTTTTTTTGGATAAATAGAAATCAAAGCACCCAGAAATTTTCATGAAATTCGGATTATTGCAGAAAAGTGCATAATTGTGGGGGAGGGGAGGGACTGATGAAAAGATTTTCATTATTTCTGAATAAACAGTTGTGGTTTGAGAAAGTTGATCAGATTACATCTATTATCATCTACTATCAGTAAATATATAATTATATTATTTACCAATGCAAAATTTCACTATTTTAGTAATGTTAATGGATACAGCATTTCAAGTATATTTTGTTATTTAGCATTTTCTGATTGTACATTAATTAATACCCACTACTGTATAATGGTAAAGAAGTGCGTATTTAACTGTAGATATGACACAGACTCGGTACACAAAAAAGCTAAATTTCATAAAATAATGAATTGAGCCAAACTTAAACACCAAGTAATAAAATATAATTAATAATAAAAGAAACAAATTCATATAAAAAGCACTTGAGATGTTAAAAATATTGTACAATTAGTACATACAAGCAAATTCATTAATCTCCAGAATGAAAATTCGTTTTTAAAAATATTGGAATCCACTTTTCTAAAGAAATGTATCAGGTTTGTAGGATAAAAATTGTTGGAACATTGACAACCAGTTTTTTTTTTTTTAAAATTATATTTATATGTTTTTGTTCTGCAGAAGTCTTTAATCAAATATATGCAACAATAATAATATGAATGATACAAGTACATATTTCAAATATTTTCTCTATGCATACAAAAGTTAATCAAATACAGATAGTGTGTATGTCAGCTAAATTTGTGAAATTCAAATTAAAAAAAATTATAACACGGTAAAATTGTATTTTTTAAAATTTCAAAACTAATAATTGAAATGTGCACTGTAATATAAATGTCAGTGAAAATGATACAGAAAAGCAATATTACTTACACTATACCACTTATAAATAGGTGTTGGATAACCAGAAGCAACACATTTCAAAGCTACATCATTGACTAATTTACGATTATTTGGATCAAAGGTAACTGGTTGTGGTTCTTGAATGAAATAAGGTCCACGGGGAATTTTTTCTTTATCTAAAACTACCAAGCCATAATCTAGGATAATAATTTAATATTAAAAAAAATTACATCAAAAAGTGAAAAAAAAGTTACATAACTTTAAGTTCATCAAAAAGTGGAAAAAAGTTACAGAATTTTAAGTAAACATAAAAAGATAAATTAGAAAAATTCCTACATTCTTTTAAAAAAATAATCTAGAATTATTTCAATAAATTCACTCTTAAACGGTCTTAAAACTTATTATTATTTACTGGGGTATTAAACTTTAAATACACCAGTAAATAAATAATATTAAAAAATTAAAATAAATTTTTTTTCAAATATTAAGTGAATTTAATTTCAAACAAAAATAGTACAGAAAAAAATAAAATAAGAAATTAAATGAAAAATGTTTCAATATTTATATATTTAAAAATAAGTTATGAATTAACTAAAGACTAATGAATTATGACACATTAAAAAAAGTTCATTATTTTCAATTTAAAAAGAAGCAATTTGATACATTAATTTAATATTAATTCAGAAAAAAAATGTTAAATTATTTATAAATATTTTAATACTAATCATTACTAAGAATATGACAAAATTAACATTACCAATGTCTCTTTCTGTAATAATCAACTGGTTTAACTTCTCCTTTGATATTTCACAAATATAAGCCATTAATTCAGTTGAGTCTACTTTCTGCAATCCCCATTTATATGCCAAATCTGAATAACTAAAAAAAAAAAGTATTTTATGCAATAATTATTTTTTTAATACAAAGTAATGAAGAAAACAATGCAGCAAAATGGAATAAAAAAGAAAGAAAGAAATAGATTGCAGCACTTCTTTATTCAAATATAGAAAAAGTAGTTTTTGTAGTAAAAACTACCAGAGATCTGTTAAACTATATTAACATAATTAGAAATTTGTTTAATTTATATAAAAAATACCAGTATTCAAGTACAAGAAATATTACAAGAAAAATAGATAAAGTTTAATAATGTGAAATCATCATTAAGAAAAATGCAGTGGTGGATCAATTAGATTCTTAAAATCAAAAGTAACTAGCCACAATTTTTTTCAATATATACTTAAAAAAAATCCATAATAAATGAATCCATGACCATTCCAAATAGTTGGATGATATAATTAGATATCATTCACAAGTTTAGAATAATAAAACTTATAAGCTATAATAAATCCATAGTTTAATTATTAGAGTAAGTAGATTGTTATATTGCAATTTAAAATGTATTTAGTTCGAAAATTTTGGATCTTTTCTTTTTTTCTAGCTATATTTCAGTATGCACAGACCAGTGGTGATAAGCAAGAATTGGAAGAAAGCAGAATTCTAACCTTTTGATGAATGATATTCAAAATGCTGGAATTCTGCTTTCTTTAGTTTTATCAAAATATTTATGCAGAAAAATAAGTATTTGCTTTTGGTGAATAAATCATGTAATCCAGACTTTTGTTTAAAAAAATTTCAATAACTTGAGGGAAAAAAAAAAAAAAAGATTCAGATAGCTAACTTTATGAAAGAACAAAGATTTCACAGAATAAAAAGTGAAATATTCCAAAATATTTATGATACAAAATTTTAACTATAAAAGAAAATAAAAGACAAATAGATATTAATAAAATGATGGAATTAATGTTTGCATTTTTCTATAATAGATATTTTATTCTCTTTGAAAATACAGAAGCAAAAATAAATGATTAATAACACAAACCACTTACTTGTAAGCTGCAAATCGCAAATAAGAAGTATTCTGCAAGGGAAGAAATAATGCATCAATATCAGTGAATAAGCTACCATCACTATCCCAAATCCAAACATTATCGCCATCATCCCGACCACTAGTGTACCATCTAAAAAGAAAAAAAAAAAAAAAAAAAAAAAATCTAACTCATATTTATAATTTTGTGAAAAATTATAAAAATTAAACAATAAAAATGAAGCACTTTAAAGTACACTTGACAACAATTTTAAATTAATATATTATTTATATAATCCTAATTATATATACCTCTCTTTATTATATAAAACTTTTTTATGTAAACATCGTATTTTATTTGCTATGTGATTTGTTGATAATTAGTCACATAATCCATGACATTTGAGGTTTGTTTTACTAGTATTGTTAGAAATTTTAAATGAAAATTTTTATTATGTTGCAGTATGTATTTATATTTCACTTCATGCTCAAATGGCAACAATAATGGAAAAATAAAGCTTCAATAAACAGAAAATGAGTTTAAAACATTATTATTCGTTAATTCAGCATTATTATTTGTTAATTTTAGACATGTCGTCTGTGGCAGCACTCATAAATAGCTATTTAGTTTGGTTACTTCTTTCTAATAATGGAAATTTTCATGTCACAGCTAGTAATCATCTGAATGCCTAAATAATACACATTGAAACCTTTTATTTAAAAAAATAGTAATGGAGCAAATAACATGAACAAATGGCCAACTCGCTAACTGGAACTGGTGAACATCAAGTATAGTATTGGACAACATCGAGGTTGACAAGTGGAAGTGAGCAGGAGATGAAGCCCCCTAGTATATATATATATAATGTAAACACATATTTTTGAGCAGTTTCATGGTCGAATAGAAGATACTTGCAAATTTTTAAATTTGTTTTATTCCATCCTGAGAGGTCTAATTTATATACAAGAAGCAATGATGAAACTGATGCCCATTCACAACCAATACAAAAGCAGAAGAATAAAATATTTTTCCTGAGTGAGTTTACACTATGAGATTATGATAGGGATTTTTTTTATAAGTGTCGATTTTGGAAAGGGAAATATAGGTATCTTTTAAAAGAATTTGCTTAGAATGACAGATTTTTTATCCTTGCAATGCATGAAAGCGCTGATTAAAGCAGTTTTACAGAGCTCGAGTAGCCTTAATTAAATAAAAAAGGTGGAATTGGACCAGGAATTAAGAGAACATTTTAAAATGAAGTTAACATGGGTTAAATATCATTATACACACACACACACAACAAAATTTTACGAGAAGCATGTCCAAAAAGATGACACTTTTAGAATAAATAATTTATTTTCCCATAGGATGCATAATTTTTACACATGGAAGAGGAATACGATATGTAGCTGTTTACATCGCAATACTAGAGCAAAGTGAAAGTAATTTTTCTTTAACTGATTTTTTAAGAGATTCAGTAAGAGAAGACACATGTTTTTGACATGTTCTAACTTAAGAAAGGAAATCTTAGACATCTTTGAAAGGAATGCATAGGTGCTAGGATCGGAGCAAGAGAAATTGCAATGATCTTCAACTTTTTAGAGTGTATGTTAGAAATAATTAAATAGAAAAGTGGGATTTGCACCAAGAATTATATATATATATAAACAATTATATAATAAGATTTTAAAGGAGAACACCTGACACTGCAACACTATATGAACTTCAGAAAAAGATTGTTATTTATGCTGATAATACAGTAGCAAAAAATTTACCTTCGATGTTGTGGGTCATTTTGTCTCAACCACCCAATAATGAAATTATGTTCATCTAAAGTATTAACAGCTACTAAATCAGCATTGTATGCTCTACAGCTTGCTTCTGCTTCATCACGTGTTTTCAAGGGTGCTCTTGTAAACTTGTAACATGAATCTTTAAAATCAACCCAGTTTTTTGGACAGGTCTGGGCATCACCTAAATCAAATATTTACATAATTAGAAAATTGAAATGCTTAAGGAAGTTTTTTTCAATGAAAATAAACAAAGTATTAAAAAGCAAAGATACATCTTTTGTTACTATAAATCATAGACTAAACAGAACAAAGGGAATAATATTTTATACACAAGTCCAACTGTTTATTTTATGTTTTCAAGTTAGAACTTCCATTCCATGAAAAAAAAAATAACATAAAGAAAAATTACTTGCATATATTTTCAACATCTTAGTATAAGAGATTGATATAATAAAAATATAAATAAGAAATGCAGTCTGTAAATTAAAAAGATGATATATTTTAATGGGTAATAAAATATAATGCTTTCAATAAAAATCAAATATACATTTGTTTTACCAATTAAAGATAAAAATAAATAACAATATTAATTTACATGTATTATTTAAGTTTTCAGCCAAATAAAATATGAATCCTTATATATCATAACTCTATGATTATAATTTTAATGTTAAAATTATTTATTACTTCTTTTAATTACATTTATTTAAATTTTTGCATTATGCACAAAATTTACTTATAATATTATGGATATGTGGCACGCTCAATAATTATAAAAAATCAACATAAAATGACAAAACATCTTTGATTTTTATCAGAAATTATAGCAATCAACTTTTCAGATTTGTTGCAACAGAACTGGGTTTTCATTTTTTTTTTCTCATAATATATGGCCTTTTCTTGAAACATTAACTTTGTTTCACACATTTTTTAGGAAATAATTAAATACTGTTTTTAGATTTGCCAACTCCATATAATAAAGAAAATGCCAACATAAATCTGCTTATCCCCTCTCCCTTCCTTTGCCAAGTCTTTAATTCCCTTTATCAATATTTGCATAGAGGCTGAAATCATTACACCAAATAATGCACAATTAGACAAATTTCCTTTTTTGCATACTACAGTTTCATCAATGAAGTCTCACATTCAGTATGGACTTTTAAAAGATACTCTTTGCATTAGAAACCTTTATGCCATTTAAAACACTCAAATTAATCTTTTTCAATGCACTTAGTTTTTTAAATTTTTCATCATTTCTATTTTGAATCATATTGAAAGCTCACAACTCTAAAACAAGGTTGAATTTGAAAAACATAACAATAAAAAATGAAATCATTAGTTTAAAAAAGAATATTAATCAACTGGCATTTAAGTCATTCAAAGGCATTTACATTGAAATTTTAAATAGAATAACATTTGGTATAATGACAAGTATATAATGCTTTCATGTACATATTTATCAAAGTATAATTTTCATAAAGATATTGAAGCTTAGAGCTTTGAATTCCAAAACAATAGACTAATTAAGACAGAAAAAAACTTATTGATCTAAAGTGGCTAAAAAAGAAATGATCATAAAAATTAAATTATAATTTAAAGCAAAATAAAAGAATAACAAATTTTTAAAGATAAATGAGATCAAGTTATCTGATAAATCTATAATTGACAACTTAACTTGTGAGTATATCATACAAAAACTGCAAAAAAAAAAAAAAAAAAAAAAATACCATAACCAAATTAAAATGGTGAGGATGATCTTTAGATCCAAATTCTTGTGAATGTTTAATCTTTTATTTAAATTAATTCATGTCTATGTTTGCTAATAAATTTAATTCTCTGCATTATAAATCTTTGACATAACTAAGATTTGAATTAGTAAACTTTCAAATCCTCGAATGTTGAGACTATTGTACTAGGTTATTATGGATGGAGAAATACACATACAGCAGAAAACTGTTGTTGTTAAGGGATAACTACAGCAAGCAATCCATAAATTTTTAATAAATCCATATAAGTTTAAAAATATATACATAAATTTTAAATATGTAACTGTAAATATATATATATTTTGTTATGTGTGTGAGAAAAGCTTTCTCTTTGAACCTTTAAAGAATTGGAAAGATATTAAGCTTTAAAATTATACAAGCAACAATAAAAAAAAAATTATTAAGATGAGGAACAATATACTTACTTATATTGAAAAAAGAATACAGGATAAAAGCAAAGACTATATAATGATTTAACATAATGTGGATGTAAATACCTAAAAATAAAATTTAGAACATCTATTAATACAGTTAAAAATAAAGTACTTCATTAGTATATATATTTTATTTGAATTTAAACCATATTCAGTATTGGTTTATTTTTACAACCCCTGAGTTTACTTGTCCTGAGTTACTTACATATTACACTAACAACATCTATCATCCGTTACAAAAATCATCTATCATCCTTTAAAAAAACAATTTTGGCAATAACACCTGACGGTTACAAAAATAAATGAGTACCAATTGTTATGCTCTTTCACTCAGTAAAAATAAGAGTGTGAATTTATGTCGGTGCTATTTGTAGACAAAAATTAAAATAGCAATTTCTTTTACAATAATTTTAAAATTTATGACATGACCTTTATGTTATCTGTCAATGGCACAATCCTTCATTTATAATTATTGGAAATTTTACTGAATCTGTTTGTTTTTACAATTTTTTAGAGTCGACAGAAAAATATATAATAAACAAAAATGCTATTAATTGCAAAAGCTTATTACATTTTGAAAATTGATAATTTATTTGAATAGTTATCAAAAATATTGATTAACAACTATTTATGTATTAATCTAGGCCAGATGCTAATAGACTGAAGTGCCCACTTATTGCAAATGAACAATTTAAAATCAAACCAATGTACAAACATCAGTATTTTTATAGAAACAGAACGAAATAACCCAGGAATACCAATTAGGAGCAAAACATTAGTACTAAATCCAGACTTTATAAAATTCCAGTGAAATAAAAGCTTTTAAAAAATAAATAAGTATATTCCTTTTACAGATATTTACAATTCTAAACTTTTACAAATTAAAAAAAAAATCGATTACTATATAATAACTTATGTAGGATAGCGAAATGAATTGTAATAAAGACAACGAACAATAACAAAGCTATTATTGCTGTATGTTACAATGACGAAAACATACAAAAAGAACAACACAACGCAAAAGAAATAATAACTTTGTACTTACTGTTATAATTCATAATGCAATGCTGATGGCAATGTATGAATATCAGTATTTGAATACAAAGTCCAAGCTTAGAGTGACATGAGAATAAACAGTTTCTCAACTATTAACTCAAATCAAGCAATAAAATTTATATAATAATGAATGTTTATTTTGCTACGATAGAATCGGAATCATCGATTATAAATAAATATACAGATCTTAAATATGTACGCAATGAAGATTTAACAATCAATGAAAATCTAGCCCAAAAAAATTTAGATGGATGACTACTTTTATTCTGAAAAACTAATACAATTGCAAGGAATATATTAAAGACCAAGAAACGGAAATTCCTTGAAATAAACTCGTTATGATGTTTTAGAAAAGATTAAACTAAAGACACTAAACAAAATCAAATCTAATAATAATAATAAAAAGGCATTTCATTAATAATTAAATATATACATGCCGAATTCATGTGTGTGAGTTGGAAACATGTAAACAAAATTTGAATGCCACACCTATTGAAAAAAGATGTGGAATATATCGATACACATTTCGAAACATAAGCGTAAACGGAAATTAAATAAAAATATAAAAAGTGTAATAGTCGATTTCATTGTGAAAAATTTGAAATATGTTTTCATATTAAAACCTGACTTTAAAATAAATTCCTTGATTTCATTTTAAATTGAAACATATGAAATTAGTTCCGTCGCATTGGAGCCCTCATTCATTCATGCTACTTTTTCTAATTGAAGGGTTCAAGAATGGATATCAGTATATTTTCATTCTCTGATTTATTAAAAATAATAGGAGGCATAATATTTTAAATCCACTGGTGTATTTGCCTCAGGCAGGTTTTACATGAAAATTGTTTCAAAATTGAGTCAATTTAAGGTCACGTGATAAATGCAAAAGTTTTCCCGTAATAGAGATGCATAATCCACTATTTTTTGAAAAACAAATAATTTTGCTATTGTTATTTTTAAATATTTGTTCAAAATATCTGTTATTTCAATCATATTAATAATTAAAAATTATTAATTAGTATTAAATATAAAATTTATTAACTATAATTAATACTTAATTTAATAATTTAAGTAACGAGTGATTGAATTAATTTATCTATTTCAGCTTACTTCTTAAATATGATTTTTTTCAAAACTATTTGTTTAATTTCTTTATTGGATAAACCATTTTCAGTAGAATTTGAATTAAATATCTATATCATTTCTTTAAATTGTTCACTTTAGTTCTATATTTTACCAATAGATGGAGCCAGCAGTAAACGGAATGTATCCAAAGTCAAGTCACAAGCAATTAAAAAGGATTTGTATGGAATAGTGAATCATGAAATGCGAATATCGGAAAGTCAAGGTTACTCTCATGAAGTGGAGCGCCGACTCCACACTTTCCAGTGAAGTCACCGCTCCGATAAATTTCAGTGATATGCAATTCAATGATACGATAATTCCAAAAACCGATTTTTTGAACCGAATGAAACAAAAATTTGACACAAAACTGCACTTGTAGCCACAAAATCCCGTACCAATCTTGATATATTTACAATAAGTCATTCCATTTTTAAATTATAGCTTTAACATGTTTCTGAAAATACAGAATGACAGACAATCAACTCGCATTGGCTCAAACATTGAGAGTTGTCTGCATTATAGACGTTAAATCTGTGTACCAAATTTCATGTATTTAGCTCTCTTCATTTTGAAATTATTAAGTTAACTTGTAATCGTGCAGAAAAGGACAGAAAAGATTTGACTCAGAACAGATTTTATTCAAAATTTGATAGACATCTGCAAATTTGGTGTAAAGTCCGTATACCAAATTTCAATAGTCTAGCTCAAAACGTTTTTGAGTTATCTTTTAACAGACAGGTACACATTTTCCCAAAAATATGTTTTTTGAAATCAAGGAGGTCTGGAATAGGAAGAATCGATAAAATTTCGAGTTCAAAATTTTTGATGATTTCTATACTTCATATAAGAGAAATTAAAAATAGGAATCAATCTATTTAAGCAAAAAAAAAAAAAAGTATCGCATCTTTTTTTCATTATTCTTTTTCACAGAAGGGTTAAACATGAATAACTAGGGCTAAAATAGATTATTTAATTTCTAAAATTCAAAATATTATTTCATTTTTGTAGTCCAAATTCCTTTATTATTTCCCTTTGTTTTACAGACCTTACTGAATACTTCAGAATACAAGAAAATAAAAACGGTCTTGAATGTACAAAAAATCTATTGCATTTAAAATTGCCAAAAAATTTAATATGTCTTATATGTGAAATGAAATTTAAATACATTCTTGAATAATTTTACGGTTTTTTTCTTCATTCAGATAAATTTTTGAAAGTACAACATGAAACTGATAATTTTAATTTTATAAGACTTATCAACGAGACACTCGATTTTAATTTCAGTAATTGAATATGGGACAGATAAGTCTGGTTTCGTTGAATTATTTTTTAATAATAATATCAACAATGACGGGAGCAAAAATAGTTAATAAAACTTTATTTTAAATAAATTTCAAAGTCAAATTACAGGATTTTTGGGGGAAAAAAGTACACATTACTTTATTGCTATTGTTTTCAGTTTCTTTCGAAGTTTATATAAATTTATTTTTGTTTGATTGTGTTTCTTTTCCAAATTTTAAATTCATATTTATTACTTTTCTTGCAGGACCTTTTTCTTCTAGGATTTGCGTTGAAAAGAAAACCAAATTGTCTATATCATATTAAACAAACGGTAAGAATTTTATATTAAAATTATAGTTTTAATATCTATCATAACATAAACTTTATATTTTTTGATTCGATTAAGTTTAGATCTCTTTAGATGTTTATAAACCAAAGGAATGCTTAATAAACATTGTTATATTTAAAAGGCAGAAAAAGTTCATAATTTATACACAAAAATTTGTCGTAAAAGGTGAAAAATATTAAGTCTGCGATTTTATTTAAATGTTTCTATTTGTTGAAATTGTTTCATTATATTATTTTTATTTCAATCCTTTTTTTTTCTTAATTTATATGTTGTTACTGCTTCTGATCCCAGGTGGTATAGATGAGCTATACCACCTCCATGAAACCAAAAATCTCTAAAAAGTCCAAAAACAATAGCAAATCCCTTAAAATCTCAAAAATATTAAAATTTAAACATTTAAGAATATGATTGGTAGAGGCTTGATCTGCCTTGCACCAAGGACATTCAGCAAAGATCCTCCGTCCGCTTAATTTATATAGATTACAGTAATGAAATAATTACAGTTGTTATGTAATGCTTAAGAAATACATTATGATACCATCACCCTATAAACTAAATCGTTACTTTGAGCTAGATTAAAATAAATAAAAATAACCACAATATAATCTTGTGATTTCAACCTTTTACTAACGACACTTTTTTGCATTTAAAAAAAGAAGAACACATCATTTTTAGAATTCAAATAATGTTGCCATACAATAAAAAATAATACAATGTTGCTATTCAAAGAATAAACTATGAATAATAAAAATGAATAATAATTATAATTAATTATGGCAACTTCAATACTTAACATCCTCCCACCTTGAGTTGATAACAACTCAACATGCTTTACAATCTTAATTTGATATATTTTAAAAAAATTAATTTGCCGAAAAAAGAATTAATGTGTGCAATTATTCATGAAAACTAAAGTTAATAAAATGTCTATAAGTTCAGTCCTTTAGGTATTTTCACAATTCGACCACTCCGTGTTACAGTCAGTTCAGAAACAGAATCAACTGATCTATTCTCAAAAGAATTATCTTCTTTATTTTCGAGTTTTCCAATTGAATAGGAGTAGTCTGTTAATTCACCAGGCGGTACTTCCAAAGGATATATTCGTTGAATGGGTCTTAGTAACGTTGAATGGGCTTTTTTGACTTTCACAACCCGGTTGTAGAGATCTTTTCCTAGTAAGATCTCGATAATCTTTCCTAAGGGCCAGTTAATACCCTTAAGATTATCACTTCCAACCAAGACTATGTCAGCAATCCTGATTGAATTTTATAATCTAGATTTTTGCTTTTGCACAAGCTGGCCTAAATATTCAGAGCTAAACCTATTGCTTAAATTCTTTTGAAGAGCTTTTCTGTATAACTCTTTTAACTAAAGATTTCTGTTCCAGCATGTCAATATCCGGTACATTTGATTCCTTTATTCATTTAAAAACATAGATGGTGTCAATGGTTTCAGGGTTTCATCTTCAGAAAAATAGGTCTGTTTAATAATTAGGTTTAATAATTTTTATTATTTGATATTATTTCGTTTAAAATTATACAATTACATAATAATTATTTTATACTAAAACAATGAAATTCATATTACAGAAATCTTTTCAGAAAAAAATGTGCATTTTACAAACAGCATTTTACAAAAGAAAAAAAAAAAAGAGAGATAAATTTGTTCTTTTGTTGCCCCAATCATCTATCAGACTTTAAATTTTATTTCTTGCATTTCTTTATCCAATAAATTAATTAATTTTCTAGAGAAAATAGGCAACTTATGAAAAATTCAATTCTCATCTCGCTTCAGACAGTCAGATGCAATGCAAATCCTGTCAAACTGAATCAACTTTTCTTTTTTAAAAACTTAGAAATTCACTACACCAGAATTCTATTTGCTCCTCGAAATGACAAATTCGAAAGGTCTTGAATCAATTTTCGATGATATAAAACGAAAAAAAAAAAAAAAAAAAAAAAAAAAAAGTTTTCGTCTTCTACATTGAATTTTCGGCAAATTTTCCAAACTTGAAGAAAGGAGCAAATGACATCTGCAGTCTAGGCCGAAGGGTATATCAACGTTTTTTTTTCCAACTTTTTTCCTCCTCCAGCAATGGTTGGCGTGGAATGATAGAAAAGGAGGGAAAGAATGGTTAATTTACTTTGCTTCGTTGGATAGGAGTTCATTTCACGGCAAGAAACCTGAATAGTGCCTTAGGGTTTACGAAACATTAACGAAGCTCCCTTCAGTCAGGCAGTTCCAAGAAAGTTAATGCCACATCTTTCCCCCTCCCCCAACCCTCTGATTCTGAATGAGACAGATGAAAGCACACTTTGCCTCCAGTTATATGGCTTGCTACGAAAGAAGTAAAAAATCAAATGTTTTAATTATTCAAAGTTGATCTTAATTTCAAAATAATTCTTTGACTGTATTTATAATGTTATAAAATTATTTTGCAGTGTTAAGTACAAAAATATCTTTTTTGCCATTTGTTTTTCTTAAACAAGTAATTACTTAAACGGATTTTACTAAGAAGCCTAGAAAAATAACCAGTTGTTTGTAATCAATTATATAAAAATTTTTTAACAAAGAAAAGATTTTGCTTTTGCGATTATAACACGAAATAATCAAACGAATAGATTTTAAACCTTATTTTGAGAAATAAGTTTAATTAAAAGCAGTTTTTTAAGAATATGATTTTATTAATGTTCTAAACAGTAGTTTTTTTAAAAAAAATTAATCACTTTTAAGGTTTTTTTTTTAAAATTTTGAAATCATTTTATAGCAAGCTCACTAACAAAATTTAATGAATTACCTTAGAATAAAATTCTAAGAATATTAATCAAAAATATCATTATTGAGATCGTTTTATTATCGGGAATACAAGAATATAGAATATTTGGAAGCTCTAACACATAAGGAAACTAATGAAAAATCGATAATAATATTTTATCTTTACACAATGTAAACGAGTTGTATTAATAAAAGTTTTTTTAAAACTGTGTAGTCAATTGTCTTTAGTCTAATAGCTTATGTCAGTAGTCTATGTTGTTTGTGTCTTTTTATTCAGCTGCCCTAAGTCTTACGAGTAAATTGATTTGTCGAATATGTTACAACTTACAGATAAATGAATAGAATCTAAGTTGACAACATGACTCTGTCATCAGCATTATCGATTTTAAAATATAGATTAATGCAGCAATAAAATTAGTTAATCAATTACTATCTCATAGATATTTAATTCTATTCATAGATCAAATTAATTACTATCTCATAGATATTTTTTAAACTTCTCTGTTTTCAGATTTATTGATATGCAAAGACATGCGATCACTTTCTTGCTTAATTTTTGTTATTTATTGAACAGAATCCTTTACTTGGATAATAACTCTCATGTTGCTTCGAAAAATATGCCGAAATATAAAATATACATACAGAAAGATGTCCATTTGCTTTGAAATAAACACACACACACACACACACACACACACACACACACACACACACACACACACACACACACACACACACACACACACACACACACACACACACACACGCACGCACGCAAGCACGCACGCACGCACGCACATGCACATAATTTGTAATTTATGTAACTGCGTATTTGAATAATGTGGAAGAAGATAAAATTCAAAATTAAAATTGGAGATTGCTGGAGTAACAACACAATCAATAGTTAGGGTTTTGGAAACATAACGAAAGCCCTGAAAGACATTGAGTGGATTTGTCAATTTAATGCTATCTCGAAATTTCTAATATTTGCAACAAAACAAACTATGTTTTGCGTTTCATTTCAGATCAATGTATGCTTTCTTTGCTTTTTAAAGATTCTTCTATCCTTTTTTTTTTGGAAAATTCTGTATGTTGAATTAAATGCAAACATTTTAAAGAAAGATTGGAACGTAGATAACGATTTCGAATTTTGATGAAATGGAAGCGGGTTGGTGAATTTCTCATTTCAACGAGCAAATGATTCTTATTTAAATCAGACAAATCTCCTTAACCATCGTAGAATGAGTTGTAACTAAAGGATTTAAGTAGTACCCTTTATTTGATTCCTTTTCATTACCTTCACCAAATTAAATCCTACTGAACGGATATTACGATTCTAAAAGAAAATGTTTCTAGAATTTTGGAAAAATTCGACTTGGTACTCGAACAATATCACTGCCCGAAATAAAAATCTACTGCAAATGATTAAAAGATTTACTATTTTCATGTCTTTGGAAAATCTCCTTCGAGTTCAAGGATTTACCGCTGAGAATACTTCTGCTTCAGTGACTTCTCATTTAAGCTTAAAGTGAATTGTTTCAGAAAGTTTTATCTGAAATCAGTCTTCTGGATGTCTGCTCAAAGTTTCCAACAGAATAAAGTGAATTGGGATGAAATGAAACAATATTTAGAAAGGTTAAAATTTTATCACTAGATTAACAAAAGTTATTTCTTATGTTTTCGACACTTGTCTTTGGTTTCCATTTCTATGCAATATATTTTTTTTTACTGCCCTTCTTCGTAACTGCTAAATGTTTTATTATTAAGGCTTTAATTCATAGCAAACGTTTTTAACATTTTTAGAATTTCAAAAATTTATGAATATGGACCAAAGAATACACAATATTTAATATTTATGGAAAATTACACAAACTCACCACTTTTTAAAACTTAACTTTGTGTGCATGCGTTTAGCTACTGGAGGAACAGGATAAAAACAGGAAAAAATAATGGAATAATGGCACTTTTGGCATTCTGAATAATGGTATAATGGTACCATTTTTAAATTTCAGTTGAAATGACAGAACCAGTTATCTGAAAAAAAGAATAAAGGAGTTTCTAATCTCTAGTTCGAAACATCATAATGTTTTAAAGCTGATTCTCCATTATTTATCTTAATTTAAAAATTTGTTTTTAATTATGCAATAGTAGTAATGCGGTCGTAAAAAATCTATATAATATCGATGGAACACTTTCGAGTGTATTTCCAGCAATCAAAACAAAGAAAAGTATGGCAAAATATATTTAAATCATTAAATATTATTAAACAGGAAAAAAATTACATGATAGTGAAATAAGCAAAAAAAAAAAAAAAAAAAGTTAAAGCTGTGTAAAAATGCCTTTGTGCTGTATACTACTGAAAAAATATTAAAATTTTGATTCATTTTTAATTAAAAATCTAATTTAAACTTTGAAAAATTCTCTCTTATTAAGAATTTAAGATGCAAGAAATAACTACACGCCAAATCTTATAAGCCTTAGATTCAGTGACTTACACAGGTAGAGCATTTTCATCAAGCCTGCCAGATGATGCAATTTACAAATAATTTGTCAATTTATACAGCATTATAATATTAACAACTGTTCATCATACATTTAAAGATTTTTTGAAATTCCATTATTTATCAGTGCTCTATCTCTCAAATTAAAAACATCAATCCGGCAAGAATTCAACTGAGTAAATTAAAAAATCTATATAAGCCCAATAAATAATCAAAATCCAATACATTATTATTTAAAAATACTTTTTGAAACCATTTCAATAAATGCAAAAATAAAAATCTCTACAATATTTCTTTCATATAGTACTGATTCAGAGGAACAGCAAAGTAATATCATTTTTTAGAGACCACTTATTCAATAAATTTAATTGATCACTGTTCAATAGTTACTTTCTAAAAGTTATTATATTTTTTGAAGCACTGCTTTTGAAGAAATAATTTTTGAAAGATTTGAAAGAAAAAATATGTTTTTCTTCGTCTGTAGAAACTGAAATGAAATCCAGTGATTTGGAAACTGAGTAATGGAAAGCTAGCACAATTACTAAAAAGAAACAAAAAATGTTACAGTTTTACTGACAATATGATCATTCTTTTAATGAACATTTTTCTCTGATTGCTTTTAGATGGTTTATAATAAAAGATTTAGGTTGTACACAGAGCAAAAGAAGCGGTAGAGCTGCTTTATCTTTCGTTTTGGATGAAGTTAACTTCAGATTTATGGAGCAAAACAAACACACATCCCCTCAGGTAACTGCTGTTAGGTCAAACCATTAACATTTTACTATTAATAGAATAATTCAATGTCGTAAGTTTAGCGTGAGAGATTGGTAAAATGTAAGGGATCTAATTTCTTAGTTGGTGCTGATTAAAAATGTTAGAGCAACACATCTACAATCAACACTTCTTAAAGAAAAGCTTTAGGAGGTGTAGCCACAGTCATACGCTCTTGAATTGAAAAATATTGTACTATATTACCAATGTAAAGTACCGCTTTTTTTTTTTTTTTACAAAAAGTACATATAAAAATAAATATAAAGAAATGTATCAAATAAAAATATAAATGAATATTGAATTATTTCTTATTCATTATTTATTAATGCTTAATCATTTTAAGTTTGATACAGGCCGGGACAGCCTGGTTGGTAGAGCGTCGGATTCGCGTCCGTTGGGATGCGAGTTCGAACCCCGCGGCCGAAGATTCCCCGCATGCTTGGTGGTTGACGCGGGTTATATCGTAGGTCTGGTTATATCTGTCGTGGTCACAAAGTCCTCCATGTCGAGAGTAATACCGCTGGGGGTACTGGATCAGAGGTGATCGTTTCCTGATTCAGGTCTAAATTACCATCTGTGGTTGAGTGTATGTAGCTAAGTCGTTCTCTTGGCCCTAGATGGTGATAATATAGAAACAAGAGGCGCTCCCCTTCAGGCTTAAATCGTCTGTCCTCGACAGCGGGTTTGTCCATGGCAAGTGCCATAAGAAACAACAAATTATAAAATACTTATGTATCATATAGAAATCTTACGAACAGTGATTAGGCATTTCGAATAAAATAAAGGATTCTTATAATAAGGAAAGGATTCTTATAATGAGTTTAATTTAAGATGATAGTATAAACTGACATAAAATCTTTAAATGGCGTCATGTGACGCTTATAATGAAAACATCGTTCAAAAAAACTCTTTGCAGGATACAATACATGGGACCTAGATTTGCAAAATTTGGCATGCACTTACTTCTTATACAGAGGTGTTTGTTAAAGAAGAAACATTTTTAAAAAGTTAAAAATTAATCAAATTTCAACGTTTTTTTTCCACTACATTAAAGTATATTATTGCATGTAAATCTTTTGTACATCACTTTAATATTCAAAACATAAGAAAGTATAATTTTTTGACATCTTTAAGTATATTTTACACTTTTCATTGCTTTCATAAACACATATTAAATATATCTTTTGTTGGCATGTTATCGCTGTTATAAAAGAGCATTTTTAAAAAAATAAAATAATGATGGATTTTTCAAGCCTAAAATGTTTTTATGGTACAACAACTTAAATTAGGGGTTCGAATGAACCTTAAATTCTTATTTTCTTATTTACGAAGTGTATAACGAGAAAGGATAACCATCTTTATAAAATTTGAATGCGAGATTTTGATGAATTCCATGTTTCTACTTTATAGAAGACACATTTTCTATTTTCTCGAATATGAAGTATAGAGAAAATTTGGAAGGCTGCCTGCGGATGGATTTACTGCTATATATAAGCGTAGTACAAGCGAATTCGATAATTATAAAATGAAAAGAGCTAGGCAAATGAAATTAGGTACACAAGTTTAGAGTCTAAAACAAAGATAATTATCAAATTTTGAATCGAATCCATTAAACAGCAGATCACCTGTCGGTCTGTACTTTCGAATGCATATAAACTCCGTAAATCCTAAATACAATAACTTTGTAGCGTTTTGGTAATAACGAAGACCGAACTCGCAACCTTATGGTTCATAGACGCGTAATATGACCACTAGACAAGAGTGATCACTCCTACCCCGATCTGTTATCTGGCTTATAAAGCTCCACCACAACTTAATGCAGTATGTTATCTTGTGACTACCATTAAAGTTTTGTTTCAGATTTTAATTTAAATCGGCCGGAAAAAGGCATACAGAATACATATTCAGTATCTCACGATGCATTCATAAAAATTATAAATTCATGTCAAATATATTTCATAATTATTGCTTGCTAATACCATGAAAGATATTTGCGACCTCACTCAAAGTCTACAATTTTATGCAGAGGAAGAAAGGTAAGATCTACATTGGAAAGAATGCGAGAAAGTTTCGAAAAGACTTCTGTCTTTGGTTGGAATTACGTAGCTCTTTCTGATTGTTCGTGAACACGATAACTCGCAAATGATTTGAGATAAATGGATAAAATTTAGTATGTGGTCCCTATTAAATTTTCAAAGAAATCCATTCGAAGAAAGTCTGTTTGTTCGGTTTCCTGGGTACAAAATGAAGAGAGCTATACAGATAAAATTCAGCACACAGATTTAACTTCTATAGTGCAGATATCTGTCAAATTATGAACCAGATCTGTCAAAGGGTCTATCTTTCCTTGGTTTACATTTTCACAAATATGTGAGCGCGATAATCCCAAAAAGCAATGATTTAAATATATGAAATTAGGAACGTGATTTTGTGATTTCAATTGTACTCACAAAATCAAGTGATCTCAAATTTTAGTTTCAATTTGGTTTTTAAAAAATTGTTCAAAATAATAATTCGATCTTCTGGTTCTTGTGTATTAATTCATTCCAGGGATTTATCTCGAAAGACCAGGCATTAATAGATTCTTTTATAACTGTTATTCGCCAAAGGCATGTGGATAACAACATGCTTTTACATTTATTATAGAATATACGAAAAAGTTTCGGGGGGACTATGTTCTCTGCTTTTCAAAGATATATATCCTAAACATTTCTGAAGGTTCCATTTTGTCTAGTTACGGCATTTTTTTGAGCTTGGACTCTTTGTACGAATATCTACAAATTTTTTAAATTGACCTTCACCGTATCTTTTGGCTGAATTTGGAATTGGAAATTATTTTTGAAATCTATCAAAAATAGGATTGAGATTTATTTCGCTCGTCATCTATGCCTAAATTCCACTTGCTGTTATTCAATTGTTCTACATCGCAATACATCAAACAAATGATTTCTTAAAATAGTTATTAAGAATTAGTTATTCCAGATTTCTTATCAAATTTTCATAACAAAACCTATAATCTTATGAGTGCATTTTTGCCATTTCGTTAGATGACATATTCCTATGGTACATACTTTGTTGCAGTTTTATTCAAACAATAAGCATTGAACTGGAATGCAAGCAAGTGAGATGTAGCGACAAAGGCTGTTATCCCCTGGGTGCTGAGTTGTTATAGTTAATAGATATTAAAATGTTTGAGGGCTTGAATTAAGATGCTTGCTTGCGAGAGAAGAAAGGGAAATTTGAGGTTCGATTCTTCAGTTTTAAGTTTTTATCAAAGTGCAGTTCTGTTGGCTGTATACATTGAGTACTTTATTAGAATGTGGTAAATGTCATTCTCTTTGCTTCACTTGATACACATAGGACTATCAGAAAATTGAATCCATATAAGAAACCTGGAATTCGATTGTTTTATATATAATATGTGCAATGAGTCTGTCTTGACCTCTGCTTCTAGTCCATTTAGTGATGGCAGTGATATCTGGAAAATTCAAAATTAAAGTTCGATATTTGCTCCTATGAAAATTGTCTGAGGCTAGTTGAGAGGATTTCTTTCTCAGATTGGAGATCATTTCCTCGGGAGAAAACCTGTCTATGAAAGACAATAAGAATGTAACGTTATTGTAGAATACATTAATAACATAGAATACATTTTTTAAAGCAAACTATTGTTTTTATCGTGATGTTTATGGGATTTAAAAATAATAACACATTTGAAAATATATAAAATTATGGTTATTTAAATATTGGGAAATTATTTTTAAAATTAAATATATATATATAGTTTTTTTCCACTTTGAGATTTAAAAAAGAAAACAAAACTATTCAGATTCAAATGAAAACAATGCAGTTAAATTCGACTGCATTTTGCTAGTCCGAGATTTAACAAATTAAAAAAAAGTGCAATTAAAAATCAAAGGTAAACAACATATTTATATTCGTCTGAATTCGATTAGAATTATTAATAATTATTACCACAAAAATGAAGTTACTTGATGTTTAATTTATATAAGAAAAGTTCAATTCAGGTGACATTTTTTTGACTAAATTTTGTTAGAAGTATCATATTGTAGGTTATATTAAGCGTAACTTGCTGGAAAAAATTAAAAGAGTATTAATTGAGAGCAGGCAAGAAATTCAAATAGTGAGAAAAGCTTTAATCTTTAAAGTGTTAAACACACACATGATCTATTTTTGTGAAGTTTGAAGTAGAGACTTAAAATATAGCACAATTGAAACTGTAGGTTAATAAATAAATACAGCAAGAAAGCGTGGTGGATTGTAGTTATCAAGCTGTTTCTGTGATTATTATCAGCAGCACATTTTGTCTCAACTCTTTTCTCTAACTACTTATTTCAAAAAATTACTTGAAAGACATATTCTTATTTTTATATTGACCTTTTTAATTTTTTACTTTTCTTTGACCTTTGGAGATAAATTTTACAATACGTTTTTAACAAAAATTATTTTCTAAAGAGAATCAACAATAAAGATTTTAGAGGTAAGAAAATAATTTAATAAATTAATTATTTTTATGAATTTTATATGAAGTAAATAGTTTATTAGTGTAATGTTGTCTTTTAAAATTTCATTTTGTTCATTTTCAAAATAAATTTACATATTTATGTTTAGTTGCTTAAATGTATCTCTCTATTTAATGAATTCATTTTAGCAGAACTTAATTGCCCTGTACGATTCCCAGACTTTAATTTATCTTTGGCGACAACTCGCTGGCGCAACAGGTGTGATAACCTATTAATGATATAAAGAGAACATTTGGCACAATTTTAGCGAGATTGGCGAAAAGCTTGAACCATTCACATAAATCTTATTTTCAATCTGATTCAATGTTAATGAACTAACTAGATGTTCTCAATTTGTCAACAACCTTGGTTTTAAATTTTCGCATTTTTAGCTTTCTCGGCGATGCGAAAGGGTGTATTAATCCTTTAATGTTTCTTTTTATATCGCCATGGATGCCAACAGTTACAAAAGGCCAAGATCAAAAATTAAAATGACTGCTAAAATAAATAATACGAAAAAAGTATTCATAGTTAAAGATTAACTGCTAAAAGTGCAGAATCACTCCATGCTTGGCGCGATTTTCAAAATCGCCTACACTACGCATTCTAAAGGCAATAATTCTCCCAAAATAAACGGGGAATTTTGCATTTTAAACGATTAACTGTTTTTTATATTTATGAACTTTATAGATAGATATTGCTTAGTTACGAAAAAACATGGCTAGACTTTAAATTAATGTACAGTGCCAAAGTTGAAATGTTTTGGGATGATCTCTCGCCAAATGTAATGGTGATAGGTTTTTATTGCCATCTAAAAGCCATTTATTACCATTTTTTGGCATCTATCCAAGACGGCTACTTTTTGGTGAGTTTTTGGACGATTAGCACGATTTTGATGTGCTTCACGAGAATCCGTATCTTAACGTCTTAGCAAAATAATATATATATATATATATATATATATATATATATATATATTCAAAAGTCATTAACATGCAGGAAAAGAATGCTTGGTCATAAAAAAAACTTATGCAGCTATTGTGATCTGTAACGATGTGAAAGTGGATATCTTAACAGGATAATGAGTAGAGACATTATCAGAGGTTAGCGTTATTTCCGGGCAGTGCTTCCTGGCCATTAACGTCGATGTAAAGGTATAATTCATTAAAAAGAGAAAAAATTAATTTTCTTAATTTTCTACATTAATTTTGATCCATATTTTCAGGAAGCGAATAAAAACAATTTTTCGTTAATCCATGAAGCTGAGCTGTTACTGTTCACTTTGCTTAACGCTATTTATTTTATTAATGAGTTCTTTCTATTAGCGATCATTTAGCAAATTACGTTTATTTGAAATTTAAATATATAATGTGCACTTGTGTATTAAGCATTGGAAAATTTTAGTATTAAGATTTCTTTATGGTTTCTTATGAAACACTTCAAAATCATTCCAAACTTTCAAAAATCAGTCGAAGGTCCTGAGTCGTTAACCTGGTGACAGAAAGTGACTAGTTTCGAAATAAATACTTACAGAAAAAGTATGAAATTTAAAAATATTTTTTGGGCCCCAAAAGCTGATGAATTAATTTTTCTTAAGAAAGTATTATGAATGGATGATCAGCTAACCAATGATTCAGATAATGAACTAACTTCGAAGGGATTCATATTCGTTACCGATCACAAAACGTTCTATTTAAAATGCATTCATTTCATAACATATCTTTCATTTATTTGCAATTTACGATGAAATTTCTCCTTTTAGGAACCATAATCATGAAAAGTGCTCGGAAACGCAAGCATTCTTCAGTCGCTTCAGAAGAGAGAACAGCATCGTTAGTGCTGACAGGAACATCTCCAGAACAAGTGCTAGCAGGTACAGACACTCAAAAGAAACGTCAAAAGCAATCACGCATCTCTATCTCTGTGAAGAATGCCAAAAAGGGTGAATCATCTGCCATTAGGAGGGATCCAAACATTAGTGGAGAAAGTCAGCCTCCTAGCGTAGACACTTCAACAGACTATAAATGTTCTATTTGCCTGGATTCAACTCGTAGAAAAAAAATGAAGCCTCTTCCGTGTTCCCATACATTCCATCAAATATGTATTGATACGTGGCTGAAAATGAGCCGAAGATGCCCTTTATGTCGCCAAGCGACTGCTCCTCCTCAAAATGTTCGAACTCGCTCAAGTAATCAAATGCAGAGCTTAGTGCAATTACGAACTTTGCTTGGGATGAGATTTGGCTTAATTCGTGGCGGCTTTTATATTAGCGATGATACAATTTTTTATCATTCATGAGACAAAAATAGTGTTCCTAGATTTATTTCAAATTGTTGACTGCCGTTTGTATGTTTATGCTGAAAAAAAAAATGTTGTCTTAGTGAAATATAGTTTAAGTATTTATTGAAAATTAATTTTATTTACATATTTAAAAATCGAAGAACCAGTAGCAACTTCAAATATTGGTTGTATTTTTTGAATTTTTTTTATTTCATATGATAACTTATAACCTTTAGAAATGCCATTAATGGTTCTCTTTCCTCTATGAAAGTTTTTTTGGAAATATCGCAAAAGAAGCCCTTAGGCTCAGAAATTAGCTCGAATTCGATAATTAATTTCGTCACTAATAACACATAAGCTAATCTTGATGTTCTATGCTTTTTCACATTCATCAAAAACAGTAACAATAACAGCAATCACAAAAAAAGAAACACTTCTGTTGCCTTGTTATTTACTATCGAATCATCTAAAACCCTGGTTTTGACGACAAATTTCGCCTCCGTTTAGAAACGAAATAAAGGATTCGAGAAACTACAAGAATTTTGGTAGTAATTACATTATTACTCGAATTATGTTGTTTGTTTTAGAAGTTTCTGTGAACTGTTTCGGAATCTATAAAACGCCCAAAGACAGAGCTGAAGAGTCAGTTGAAAATAGAAGACGAGTCAAGAGAAGTAAGCAATTGAGCAAAATCTTTCTTCTGTAAATTCTCTTTGAACGTTTTGTGCTGTTATTTTTTTTATCGATTTGCTGATTGTATGCTGCGGTTTATTGCAAGTACTGATTTTGTGCACACTTCGGTTGTGTTTCATTGCTGTGTGTTCATGTTTCCGGGTAAAAAAAATTGTCGTTATTTGTTATTGAGCCTGCTTAAACTGTCATCATACAAATTATTAACGGAATTTTAAAAATGAGCTTAGTTTCATTTTTTAGGTGATTCTTATTACGAGTCACGAAAAGCTATTTCCTTCATAACACTTGCTGAATGCTTGTGATTCATTCCTACTTTTTAATTATATAACCTCTTTTCATTACAGTTAAAAAATAACAAAAAGAGGTAATCTAATTGGATAGATGGTCCGAGTCACATGCATGAGTCGTGAATGGGAAAATGTTATTATACTTCTAATCTCACATTTTCTGTACAAAAAAAAAAAAAAAAAAAAAAAATATATATATTTCTGAACATATTTTTTGTAGAGGAAGGTTAAAAATAGTATCTATAATCGCTTTTTTTCTACCACCAATCAAGAGTCAAAAGTCATGGAGTTATCTACAGACTTTTAGATTTATGCAATGTAGAATCATTTTCCCCTTTGACGTTTCACAATGATTTTTTTCATCAGTGGAAAAAGTAATATTCAGGAACATACACAAACATTGGATATTCAAAGTCTCCGTCATAAGTTATGAATGCTACATTTGTGTCACAATTTATGAATTCGTCTTCAAAATCTGACTGTAATTCAAAACAGATAAGTAGAAAATAAAGAAAAAGCAGTTTGGAAAGAAGCGAAAAAATTTGAGCTAGCGATAAAAACAATACAGAAAAGAATCGTTTGGTAAAATTTATGGCGCAATTGTCTTCATTCAATCAGAATTTAGAATAAAAATATCGTAAAGATGAGAACAAGAGAATTATTCAAATTGACTCAATTGTATTTTGTGGAACCATTTGTAACGCATTGGAAAATTTTTCACAGCGGAATAAACATAGAAATAGAAGAAGGATTTACTATTATGCAGGGAAAATCGAAAAAAAAAAAAAATTAAAAGGGATATTCTCTCAATATTGCAATATATTTCATAAAATAGTTCGTGAATCCGTTCTTGAGCGGTTTTCAGTCAGTGATAATAAAGCATGAAAGCAAAAATATTGATCTGAACACATTTATTTCAGCTGTTCTGTCGAAGTTTTCATTTTTTAAGTATTTATAACTAAATTTACTGTAAACATAATTTTCTTTTATTTTAACACAATTTTTTATTTATATTAATGTGCTTCTTGATCGCTGGCCTAGGGGTACTAGATGTCTTCCCCGTGATCAGGGCTTCCCGGGTTCGAGTCCTTTGTTTTATCTGTGAGGTGTGTGAAAAAGCCCCCCCCCCCTCTTGAAAAAAGGGATTGTGCAAGCAAGTGAGTGAGTGTCATCTTCATATGACGCTGAAGCCAGACTTTTAGCCTCGGGTGCTCAGGGGTCCTTACCCTCTGAAAATACAGCACCCCTCTTTCCCCGATCTTTTACTTGGTTTGAATTGGAGTTCAATCCAAGGGGAATTAATTTGTTGATTTATTAAGTTTGAAATGAGAGTAGTATTTGCAGGAATCACGTGAAATTTAATTTTCCTAGATATTATATAATACGATTAGCTTTCGGTTACCATTCATTTTTTATTACATTAAAAATATTAATCTAGAAATTCCAATCAGCTGTGATGAACATATTATCACATCAAATGAAAATACTATTTTAAATTATACTAGCAGAATAGATATAGAGCATTCTGATTTTTTTTCTTGTATTAAAAAGTAATTGGCAGAATCGGTCCAGTTGTTGAGGCTAAGAGTTAGAATCAAGATTTTATTTTGCGATAGCTCTAGAAAGTGGACAGCGGCGCGGGAGGAGGAACTGCTATTAACAACGTCATAGGGGGCAATGAATCTTTATATTAAATAAGATTTGCCGACATTAGAAAAATTTTGTCGTGGTTTTTCACATATAATGCGCAGTTAAATAATGTTTTAAATTCTGTGAGTCGGTGAGGGACTGAGCACTGGTGGCATATCTAAGGATTAAAAGCTTTCATATGAAATGAAAATTGACAAAATCGGACCAATGGCTGGTGTTGTTGGACTGGCTCTGTGTTTGCCTAATTGTTTTAAAAATACAGAGGTGCATTCTTTGTATTACAGTAAATATATTTTTTATACAATAAATATTAAATAAAACATCATAACTTTCTTGACGTCATAAAAATGTGATAAATCAAATAATGATTTAAATTCTTTTGATCTTTTTTCTGTATCAAGTTGAATTCAATGATACCCATATAAATGCATCAATAATAATGTTCATAGATTCAAATTTGAAGAAGGATGAGTAAAAAACTGAAGGTGTAAAAGAAATATTACAAAATTGAAGATTGGAACAAGAATATATCTTCATTTATAATAAAGATAAATGTCTGTGTCTATGTAACTTCGGTACATATTTATTTTGTAGGGCGAAAAGATGTACCTTAGGGCGAATTTCTTTAAAATTTTAATTAATTAAAAATTAATTGAAATTTTGATGTTTTTCTGTAGTGACATCTGAAAATATCACAACACAAAACTCACTTTCATATCATCTTAAAAAATGTGTCATTGAACTTTTTCTATTTTTAATCAAATTTCAAAAATCATTTCAAGCATAATTTGCAACATTATTTTTGATATTGAATAAAAACATTTATCCTGCCGAGGCAAGGTACGCATGCGTGAGAAAAATGAGTTTTTATAAACGCATTGCCAACACGCTGAAAAAAGATCAAGTTAAAAGTTTAAGTTAACTCTCAGTAGAAACTAAGCTTAGGAAACAATAATTTTGAAAGCACCTTTATATAAAATGAAATAAATCTGAAATATGATATTTCCTAGAAAAATAAATGCAAGGAAAATGTTCCTATTAGCTTTTAAAATATCTATATTATTAATGCAAAAATAAGAAAAGCATTGTTCATGTATACAGGATATCCACTTTAATTAGAGTTCAACAACTGATTTCTAAACCGTTAGTAATACATGAATACATTTTGTAAGAAAAATAGTCCAAATGAAATAAAGAATTATATTTTGTATAATTTGAGTCAATAAATGCTCTGATGAATGCTGAATTTAAAATTTTTATATAAATCCACACTCCCAAGAACCATATTTAATAAGATATTCTAGAGATAACAACATTTTAAAGGAAAAATAGTTCCACTATTTTGAGGAACTGATTATGGAAATTGAAATGTCACTATTCTTTTTTTTTAAAGTGAGATTATAGACCACTCCATTGACCCTCTCGAAGAAGATATGCCTATCAGCACATATAGTTTCTTCAAGCCTGATTAGCACAAAATAATGACACTGTTAATTGCTCTAAAATAATGATATATATAGTTTTATAACTTGGTCAGATTTAGTTGCAGAATATAGAAACATTTTATGATTTTATCGATAGATCTTCGAGAATACTAAACTAAATATTCCTTTGTACCAAAAAAATGCATACAATTTAGATTTCATAATTTTTTCAGAAATACGTTTATTTACTGAAACAAAATAAAGTATTATTATTTAAGTCTCATTTAAATCTTTTTGAAAGTAAAACTGAAAACTGAATTTTATGCTCAAAAAAGAAACTTGCATGTGACATATTCTATAAATTATTTAAAAAAATGTTGTATAACGTTCTAATTCAGCACAGAACAATTTTATTTTCAATACTTATATATTTAAAAATTTTTTTTAGTTAAAAAAAAAAAGGTTTGTCTTTTATGTTTTAAATTAAAATTTATTATTATTATTATTAAAATTTATGGCAAATTACAAAACATTATGTTAATGTATAATTTATTGAACAGAAAGGTATGCATCTTCTAAATTGAATGAATTATATGATTATGCCAAAATACTTTATCTCTTTATTGAAAAGGCATGATGGAATATCTATCGGAAAAAGTATACGGTCGCTCGAGAATTTTTCAAATAAAAGTTATAATAACTTTTAATTTTTATTCAGTTTTATAATCGGTGAATCTCAGTTTGATTTATATGCTCTTTGTATGAGATAAACAATTATTCAAATATTAATTTATTTCGTTTCTTTTGTAAATTTAAAAAGTTCAAATTGCTTTTACTTGGTATATGAATATTTTTAAAGAACAAATTTCAAATATAACTATGTCTCGAATTATTTTCAAAAGATTGCCAACGAATAAAAGAAACATTTGAATATAAAATCCATTGCAGAATAGAAAAACTAACCAACATTTAATATAAGAAATATTCCTAAATATTTTTCTACTTTACACTCAAGCAAGCAATCTGTTTACGTTTTTATTCACTTGAAAAATCATAAAAGTTCGCAAAAAATCCAAATATTTTTGGTCCCAGAGGCATAAGACGATTGAAATCGTAGTTATCGAGGCTTGAAGATGAAAATTCTTCAAAACTGCAGAACAAGTACCCGTGTGGGATCTTAAGATCATATAGAAAGACTTTCGAAAAACTTTAAGAATACATTTGGACTTTTGAAACGGAATGAGATTTTCTATCGAGATCACGACTTTTTTCTCCTGGGATTTATTTTATAGGAAGAAAATAGAATCTATGTTTCTTTGAGAGATTTTGAAGAATGTTTTCATGGATAGAAAGACTTCAATTGTGGAATCTCTATGCACTTCATGAATTTCTTTTCCTAGATTCATATAAATATAATAATTTCTTCATTAGGAAGTAGGATTTAATACTATATTCTTTTATGCTGGAATCTGAAATATCTTTTAGAGTTTTGTCAAACAAGTGAAAGTAAAATGATATTTGCTATACAGATCTTTTTGCTTTTATTATTTTAATTAGAAAGAGAATGAAAGAAACTTGTAAAAAAGTGAGTTCTTTTACTCATTTTTCTTTAAAATATGCAGATATTATCCATAATATAAGTCAAATAATTAAATTATATTAATTTTATTGAATAATATTATTTAAATGAAATATTTTATAGGTTTTATTTCATATGGGATTACATGTTTTGTTTCATGTAATCTCTTGCTCTTGCTTAATGTAGCCTGTGTTGAAAGGATAAGTTAAGTATTTAAATAAATAGTTGCAGGTAATGGACCAGCGAATGAAATTTTATTTGACGGTACAATAGCTAAGGATAAAATTTTATTTCTGGACATTTTACTTTTGGATTTAATAATTTTTCTATAGAATTAATTATCTTCGAAATGAATATTTATACTTTGCAAGTAAGTACGGATTTAAAGGAAATTATAATAAGAATTATATTATTTATTTGATAATGTGATATATAATGAAAAACTTGGGAAAAAGTTAAGAAATTAAATAAAAAATCTGAATTTAATATTCATGTTTTTTTAAAATTTAACCGAAATTCTAATTTTTGATTAAGATTAATAATGCAGCCGTAAGAAATTAAAACGTACTTATGCATATAGTTCAGAAAATAGGTAAGGTATGTATCAGAATATAGTAAGTTATCGACTAAGCCACTCGAAAAGATTGGAAGATTTATATGGAAATAATTAATTTCATAGTTTTATTTCCTCGAGTGTTAAAAATTTTAAAGTAGAATTTCAGTGAAGTTGTTAGCAAATTAAAACTTTTAAAATATCGTCTTCGGTCTTTTGATTACTTCGAAGAATTTTTAAAAAATTAACAGTGACAGTGAATAAAGGATATCTTATTTTATAAAGCACGTCATATTTGGAATTTTGGTTTCAAAATATGTCTTTATTTGAAAGTTTATGTAATTTCACTTTTGAAACTCTCCAATGAATATATTGTTTCCAAAGTAACCAGAAAGTAACACAGCACCCTATTTAGCTTTAGCATCCGGGGTGAATGGAAGACCCGGCCGCCACAATAAATAACATCGTGCACTGTGGTTTATGCATTATTGTCCTCATTATGAGCAGCGCATGCGCAAGCTCCTCTTACAGAGTAACGACCTGCGATTAGTGATGGATCTGGTTAGCCATTATTCCTATTCTGTACCCACCAAGAAAACAAGAATCAACCACTATACTGGATGTTTCTCATGCTTTTATTTCAAGTACAAATTTATGGGAAATAGTTTTAAATGAAGTTATTATTTAACGGTATTGCACCTACGTATTAAACGTTTTTCATAGAAATTATACTTACGATTAAAACGCTCTTTGTAGATACCATCATATTAAATAGACATTCTATTATATTTATAGACAAATTTCTAATCTACCATATTAAGAGACAAGTTTCTAATATTAGCATACTAATAGACAGGTTTCTAGTACTATCATATTAAGAGACAAGTTTCTAATATTAGCATACTAATAGACAGGTTTCTAGTACTATCATATTAATAGACAAGTTTCAGATAGTTTTCCTTTCTTTCTTGTGGGACTACTGAGCATGTGTATTTGTATTTAAGTATAAGTTTGCATGAGATAATAAAATATTTTCTTCCTTTTTGAAAATTTTTAATAACGAGAGTTATATTCGATTCTTTTGGTTTGCATTGTTCAATTTTGGATTTGGTTTACATGTGTTTGAAAGTTTTGATTCCAGTAGAGTAAATCAGACCTACGATAATAAATTCTAAAACAAGAATATGGAAACCGAAAGTATTGCCTCATTCTGTGTACTTGTATTTAGGCATAAGATTAAAAATATTATCTTCTTTTGCGAAATGTTTCAATAATGGAAGACATATTTGATTCTTTTGATTTCTATTGTTCAAGTATTATTGTATTATTGGTTTCCAAGTGTTTGAAAGTTTTGTTTCCAGTAGAGAAAATAAAACTTAAGATAACAAATTCTAAAACAACAATATGGAAACCAAAATGATCGCATATCTTCATCATTATTGAAAAATTTCGGTACGCGCTTGCGCAAACACAAGTACACACATGTTCAATAGTCCCATTGGTAAAAAAGGAAAAAGAGTCTAAGAAGTGAGAGGTTTACAAAAAAATCAATTTAATTTGATAGCATTTGCAAAGAGAGTTTTATTAGTTGGTAAACTTTCAGCAAAAATGTTTTATCCGTAAGTATAGCACCATCAAATTATTTATGCCGTTGTTACTTATGCACTTATCATAGACAACTCCGCTGACGAAGTCAGCGATTTATACCGAGTTTTGTGCAGTAGCTTCTGAGGGTAAAGGCCCCTGAGCACCCGAGGGCAGAAGTCTGACTTCTAGCTCATATGAAGATGACACTCACACAATCGATCGCACAACCCCTTTTTACTGGGCTCTTTCACACACCTCACAAATAGAACACAAGGGGTAGAACAACCATGCCCGAACCGGGATTCGAACCCGGGCCGCCTAGATAACGGGGATGAAGCCGGATGAATAGATTTATTTGTCCCGTATACTTATATGTAAATATCCTGTAATTCATGTACAAAATGCTGCTTGAAGTGAACGCTCTTTTCGTTTGAGACTCCCATGTTCTACTGTGAAAATTACTTGTTTCTTCATTCCTGACCTATCTTTAAAGTTTGTTTCATAATTTTAAAACACTCTGTAGATTATAAGGAATAATAATACTCCTATCGAATATAGTGTTATTCATGAATTTTATTCATTTATGGTATAGTGGATCAGTTAAGATATTTGTGGATTGAAAGTAATTTTATATAGAAATTTGTCTATTAATGAAGCTCAAAAATACAATGATTTGATGGACATGCAATGCAAAAGCGAGGTGATTAAGGAGTTAAATGTATAAAGGAATTTTTAAAATAAGGTTAAACTTATCATAAACTTAAGGTTAAACTTAAATCATACGAGTATATTTAAAAAATTTAGACGAAAAACGCTTTTTAGATATACAAGTGGCATCTAACAATTTTTCATTTCTGAGAACCTTTTTCAAAGGATTGAAATAATTCCAAGCTTTATTTTCAGATCGAGAAGAAGCATATTTGAAGTAGAGAAAGAGAAATAGAGGAAAAGGTAATTGCTTTCCAGATTCCATTCTCAGTCATTTATTTCGGATGATTGGACGATTTCTTGATGATAACTTTCTTCCCAGAAATCATTGGTGATTTTTTTTTTGTTCTCCTTTGGCTCAAATTACACAGAGTGTACCCAAGAGTTCACTCAATAAGTTTCGCTTCTCTACTTATTTCTTGAAGCTCTTAAATTTTTTTCGTACTTCAACCTCAATCAGGATTTTCGGTACGAATGAGCTTTCTTTCATTTTCTTATTTCTTAACCCTTCTTTTAGATGAAATCGTTAAATTTGATGCTGAAAGTTCCATAAACCAAATCAATGTTTAGTAGTACTTTTTTTATGATATGTTGCTTTGACTGTAAAAAATTATTAACAAAATAATATTTCTCGAGTCGATTTTATTCCTCTATAGATGAATGACATATTTTTTAATCTCTTGTTTTTTGAGATTAATTTGCACTTTCTCCATTTTCTGAATTGTTTTGCCTCTGTAATTGAAAATTAGTGATTCAAAATTTTATTTAAATTTTACTTTAAAATCATTCTATTTTAGATAAATTTAAATAAATTTTACTTTAAAATAGAAGTATTAAAAATCATTTTATATTTTAGTTGCATTTCAATTATTTATGACTTCTTTTATTATATATTTCATATTTTGTCAAATATTTTGAACATTTAAAACTCATTATTTTTTCTAAAGACCTTTTAATTTTTGCAGGATTATTAGAATTTATTTTATTATGAATGGGAAATTACAAATTAAATTAAAAAGAAATGAATTGAAGATAAGATTTAAGATTTTTGAATTTTAATTTGAGGTGAAGTATTTTAAACTCATTTTCTCCAACGCAAAAGAAATTAATTTTAAAGTTTCAAAGTCAGGAGATGTCGCAGTAGTCTATTGATTAGGCCTTGTGTTCGAGGTTGGAGAGCTGCATGCTCGGAAATTGAAGAAAATTCTTGCCAATAGACGCGGCGTGGGCTAAATCCGTAGGTGTCAAATGAGAATCAAATATTGCCACTCGGTAACTTGACGAGCAGATGGCAGCTCAAATGTTACCTTCGACATCTGATTACAGATAAAATAAGAAGCTCTGTCCCAAAATAGCTCGTGTGGGGCTTTTAAACGGTTGTAAATATATCTAAACAAAATTAATCAAAGGCGAAACCATCTGCAGTGAGGTTAAATCTCTAAGAAACTCAGCTCATACTTTATAAAATTGATGATTTATTAATCATAGGCTTTCAAGATATATTGTAAATCAGTATCAAAGTTAATACAGCCTTTCGTTTAATAAATAAATAAATACTATTTTATATTCTACCAGCCTTTTTCAATTGGCAAAAATGAAATATAATGCTTCAAGGCACAAGCTTTGAAAATAATTTCGCCAATTTTTTTTTCTTATAAAAGTTAATGATACATAAATACGCCACCAAGTATATTTTATATTGAACTATATTTTTCTCAATTATCATCTGTTTTTGGAAAGAGTCTCAAAAACATTAAATCAATTAAGAATCTCTGTGAGGGAAAAAACTTGATAGAACTCCTAAGTCATTTGATTTGATAATATAACTTATATTTATCGAAATTTAGTGAAATGATTATATTATGTCATTGATATGCCCTTTGAAGGCAGATAGTATTATTAAGATTTATTCGTTCCTGCCAGTCAACTTTGATGAACAATACCTTATCACAACAAAAATACAATAAAAATATAATTGCAATAATATAAGTAAAAATTACACCATAGTGATAGAGCATTCGGATAAATTTAGTATATTTCAAAATGGTGAAATAATTAACTTGGTGAAATCGGTTCAGATGTTGAGGTTAAGGGTGGTGTCAAAGCTTTATTTTGAAATTTCGATCATGAAGAGAGAGAAGGGAAGGCGAACACTGACATATCTAGAGGACATGAGTTTTCATATGAATTTAAAAGGTTCGAAATTGTTTCAGTGGTTGTGGATGGCGAACTCTGTCACAAGTTTTTTTCTATATTGACAATGTTGATATCTAGTTAATGAGAAATTAAAGATTGCTATCAAACCTTTCAAATACAATTTTCCTGATTAATTTGTGGGCAAGTACTACTATCGTAATCGATTAGAAATGGATAGAGTTATTTTTATACACCCAATAAACTAAATATCCGTTTGCTTGATTGCGAGATATAAGAAATGCTCAGATACTTTTTTTACTGATTATTCATGTCACTGCTTTAATAATGATTAATCATGTTTATAGCATTTAGTTTATTGTCATTTTATAGTTTATGATTAAATACAATAAAGATAGCTCCTGTGCAATACAATATTTCTATATTACGGTCTTTTCATCCTATCAAAATACAATAATTTGAGAATTATCAAGCAAAATACAGAGTGAGCGCAAATGATGTAAACGATTTTTAAAAAATCATATTTTCGAAACTACTGCACATATTACAATAAGTGATACATGAATGTAAAGAGAAATATACCAAGTTTCTTTTCAATAAGTTTAAAAGTTTAAGTTATACAAGATCGATGTGTGACTCTTTTATTACAGAATATACGTCCGTATTCGTATTATACAAATATTATAATAATACTTTAATTCGGTATTTTTTAAAACTTCAACTTGGTTTTACAGAATTATCTCCATTATTATCCACAAATTTAATATTAAAAATAATCTAAAGAACATATATGCTAAAATATTAATATAAAATATTTTTCACTGAAATTTTATCAGCACAACGTAATTTTTAAAATATATTTTTATTTTATTGTATCTTTCATCTCTATTCTTTTTTTTAATGCTTTATTAAACTGTGAAAAGGCTTAACGTTTGGTTATCTTTCTTTTGTATGCACGACATAAAAGAAGTAAAAAAAAGTATTTTTATGTTTGAGTTTAAGTTAAGGATAGAAAAAAAAACGATGAGTGTTATAAAAAAGCGGAAATTCATTTATTAGTAAAAAATGCACAGAAAAAATAATAAATGCTTACTTTGAGATAAATGTATGCAAACAAGATACTTTAGAGAATAAACAGGAAAATTTACATTTTGAACAACTGTAAAACAATGAACAAACTATGTACAAGTTTTTTAATGTTTGCTTCAATAAAATATTTCTTGTATTCTTTTTTTGCAATTTTTTTGAATTTGATATATTAATTTATATTGCTTAAATAAATGAAAAATGGAAATTATATAGTTGATTTAGATGTATATGGTATGGTTTTATATCATGAAAAATTTGGCGTCATTAATTTTTAACGAATATTTTAAAATTCTGTTTGCAGTTAAAATTGTGATATCAACAGATAAAAAAAGCAGAAATGCATTTATTCATTTATAAGTAAAAAAATGCACAGAAAAGAATAATAAATGCTTATTTTGAACTAAATATATGCAACCAAGATGCTTTAAATGATAAACAAGAAGATTTATTTTTAAATCAGTGGAAAATGATGGCGCAAAACAAATTTTATGTACAACTTTTTTAATGTTTACTGAAACGAAATATTTCCTGTTTCATTATTTTGCGTGTTTTGAATTTAATTTACTAATTTATATTGCTTAAAACAAGCACAAAAATGGAATTTATATTGATGATTTAGGTATGATTTATATCGTAAAAAATTTCCGTCATTAATTTTTAGTGAATTTTTAAAAATTCTGTTTGCAATTAAAATTGTGCTATCAACCGATAAAAAAATTTTGATATTTAAGTCTTAAGTTTAAAGATATTTATCTGAATAAAATTATTAAAAAAATTAATTGAAACAGATTATTTTTAAATCATTTTCAACTCAATAAATGTTCAAAGTTCAAATGAAAATGGTAGTATGACGAAAAAAAAAAATGATATGAAAAAGCACCTGTGGGTTTGAACTCCTAAGATGAAATAGAAAGATTTTGATAGTGTATATTGATAGTATAGAATTTTAATCATTATTCACTCAATTAGATAATATAGAATTTTATCATAATTCACTCAATTGCTCTCTTACAAGATTCCTTAAAAATGATTTGACCTTGTTTACTTTTAAATAAGAGCACTTGAGAACGAATGAAGAATTTGGTATCTCAAGATTGGAAATGGTAGATTTAAATTTTAGTGCATTCCAAACCTAGTCGACTGTTTAAACTGCGGTTGAAAAGAAAATTGATCAAAATTCAATTGCTTTAAATTGAATGTCTTACATCGGCACAGGTGAGACTATAGTTTCTTGTGCATCCTTAAAAAAAGTGATCTGATACGTTAAGATTGAATAGGTAGTTGGATTTGGTTTAATTTTGTAAAAACTAGATTTGATACTGCTACATCGACTGTATGAAGTTTACATGTACATAAAGGGGGTTAAATTGAGAAATTTTAATGTTACTTTTTAATATTATTTAAAATTTATATAACATATTAAATGTTTATATGTGTATATATATTACAAGGTCACTTATAAGTGAAGTTTTGTGTTAGCAGTTTTCCCTTAATAAATGTCAAACGCATTGTTTGAATTATCTGCAGTTCAAATTTTAACACATTTGGACCAATAGAACACATTTTAGAGCTTTCTGAAGTGGAAAATTTATTTGTTGCTCACCCTATATATTTGAAGCAAATTTTGAAATGCTTATTATTTTTCTAACGACAGTTTTAAAAATCACTACTTTAATGCAATATTTGCAATAGCTTCAGATATATTTAGTTAAATAGTTATATACTATTTGATAAGCTTAACCTAAATGAAAATCATTGCGGATATGTAGGTAGGCTGTATGCTCCATATATTCTCTGAACAACTGGGCCGATTTAAGCTAAACTTTGTACACATATTAAGACAAGAAAAGGAGGGCTGTTCAAATATTCAGAGTTTGAAAGATAATTAACTATTGAATTAATTAAAAATTACTGAAAAATTGCAGCTTTTCAAAAGTCATTCAGAACAGATTATCTTACAAGAAGTATTTTAACATCCAGTTAAAATTCAAAATTTTACCTTTTTAGTGATAGCAAATTCTTTTTTTGGAGATTTTTTCTTCAATTCTTATTAATTCTTTTAAATTTAATACAGACGAGTTTGAAATACTGTAATAGAGAAACTCTAATATACTCTACCACTATCTTTTTAAGTTTATGTGTTTTTTTAAAGCTTTTTTTTATTGCTTCAAAGTAGTTTTTAACTATGCTTAAAGGAATTGAAAAGGAGAATTAAAATACCGTTCATCTTCAAACTATTACAAGTGATTAAGGCTCAAGGGCAGTCAACCAAGTTGTATAATGACATAAAAAAATTACATTGTTACAAACCTGTAATGTTGCTTCCTAGTACGGGTAGTTAATCACTGGAAAGACCGTTTTACGATCAGCTATGTTGGATGTTGATCGGATGGCGAATCAGTGATCTCAGAGTTTGGCGACTTTGGCTACAAAATTGATATTACTGGAAACTTCGAGAATTTTAGCGATTCATCGAATAGGAACCGAGATACAATTGATTAGCCCAGAACCTTCTCTGCTTTCTCTCGGGAACTATAAAAGGCCAGCAGTCTCAAACTGCAATCAATCGTATTCGTGAAACGAGTCTTCGAGAGGATACCGAAACAATGGTGGGATAGTCCAGCGAAGAGCAAGCATTGTGCGGTGCTCAAGTGATTGCTGAACTGAGTTGTGTGCTGATTCCTGGTGTTTATTGTGGAAGCAGCATTAAGTTGTGCGAGGAATAGCCAGTTGTGTAGTAGTGAGTCGGCAGTTGGTTACAACTAAAGTGAGTAGATGAAGTTATGAAGATTCTCACCTCCTATCGAGTTCTGTCTGGTTGCGTTGTGTACTGTGATTATTATTGCTAACGATTACTACTTGTGGGCTACTGTTTGTTGTAGTGTGTTGCCTGTATTCGTTTCGGATGTGCATTTGTCGTCTCTGTGTCTTCGTTTTTAATAAACATCGTCGTCATTCGCTATTGTGATCTGCTGATTGTTTTCACGCCATACACCCATTACAAGCGAACCCGGTGACTTAGTGGAATTGAAGTTCCGTAACAATATGTATTATGACAATTTATACAAAGTTAGTTTTTACATTAAAAATATTATGTATGAAAATAATTTTAATTTGAAGCACCACTGCTTATATTACTCAATAGCATATCATAACAGAGCAGTTCAAACAATTTAAGCCGTGGAAATCGTATGATGCAGCACAAAATAATAGATTGATTTCTAACCCGCAAAAATTTAATGCATAAGTACTTGAATTATAATAAACAAATTATTATCTCTTATAAATTATGAAATATTTGTCCAAATTGATTTACCTTTTGAATTGAGAAAATTTTATCAATTTTCAAAATGATATTTGCATGAAAATTTGCTTTTTATCATAATCTTTATAAAGTGAATTCTTTTATGAAGATTCATTTTTACCGAACTATTTCTGAGAGTTTTGTCTTTCAAAATAATGCATTTTTGATTCTCACAAGGAGAGTTTTACATAAAAATATTTGATTTATCATTGCAATTTCAAATTTGTCTACCAATTTTGAATGAAAAAGGAATCGGAACTATTGTTAGTAAGTGTTTTAATAATAGAATTGCAAAATTATTGCAGATTTAACTTATAGGCGGAAATACTTTATTATCAGACAGCATTTATTAAAAAAAGTTTCTCAGTCAACAGTGGTAAAATTAAAAAAAAAAAAAAATCGAAGTATCTAAGATCTGCCTAAGTAATATGAGAATTTTTTAAATAATATAACGAATAAAAATATAAAAAACGTCATTTCCAAAATTTTTAATGATTATTAGCAGCCATATTTGAATTTATTAAAACATTTACTATCGTTGTATATATTTTTGTAGTTTGTTTACTTAAATACTTTTGTATATGATTTGTTTATTACATACATTTTTACGTCATACAAGGATTTACAAAGAATTATTATATTATATTGTTATTACATTCATGCTTTAATGATCACTCCGTAATTAAACAGTGAGAAATACATTGTGTTTCATTCGAAATCTTAGTTTTATAATTATATAGTTAATAAGTTTTATAATTATTATTTAAATAAAAATTCATTTATATACTTGATAGTTTAAAATTAATATAATTAACAGGAAATTTCAATTTTTAGGTCGTTTTTGGTCGATGGTTCGTTCGCAGAAAATATTGGTAATAATTTTAATTAAATCTCCTATATTTAATTTTCCCATGGTCCTTCCAACAAAGTATTTTTAGGATCAAATTGTGATCGATATTAAAAAGCTATTATTTTAATGGACATCTGATTTTTATTTAATTTGCAAGAATGAAAGCTATTCTTAAAAATTATTGCAAAAATTATTTATAAAAAAAATTCAAAATTAATATAAAAATAAAGAAGCAAATAAATTTGTACAGTTAAAAAAGATTTTTATTTTAAATTTAAAAATTTATATGTGTTAAGTTAGATAGCTCCAGAGGAAAACATCTAGACTGCCGCTCACCTGCACATGCAAGCTCGCATGCACATATACACTATCAGTACAGATAGATTAACTTCCTCTAAATTCTATGTTTTTTGTTAATTAGAGCTATTATGTTATATATAATTAGTTATGTATAACATATTATACATAAATTCACCTCAGGATATTGCCTGAAATTTGAAATTATAAGAGTTCTAGCAGATAACTATTTTTAAAACCAAATATCAAATTAAAATCTTGTTTAATATATAAACGAACAATTGAAATCCTTCAGGGGATATGAAATCTCTTCTTTCCAGTACTTGATACTGAGATTTACAAAAGATTATTCAAACATTACTTCTTTTATAATAAATTAACAATATTAATATACATAAGCTTTTAGCTTTTGTTGAAAACAAGCTTTTAATTAGTTTAAAAGCAATGACATTCATTTTTCAGGAATAGATGTAATAGTTTTTGGTATTAATTGCTTGGCTCCATAATTAGCTAATTAATTCACCTGAAAATCTAATTAACTTGAATTTGTGATCGAAGAGATTATGCTATAAATTATTTTTCATTAAGTTGTTCATTAGAAAAATGTTTCGTAGTTTTCTAACATCTTAATATTTGAAGTTGTTTTCCTTTGAGTATCATAGACATGAATAGGAGATAATCTATTTAATTCCTTTAATTTTCAGGGCAAAATAATTTGAAAAACTAATTAAAATTTCTTCGAAGATTGCAAAATAATGAGGATATTATGTTATTGCCAAAAGTTGATTCTCTTAGTTAAAATAATGCTGTATTATATATAGCATGTACATGTTAATAAAGCAAGGATTAATTTAACATATATTTTCAATTAAATTTAATTAGAAGGACACATATACATGCAAAACATGCAAAAATATTAGGCATTAAAAGAATCCGTAAGTAATTAATTTAAATATGCAATTAAAGCAATTATCGGGCTAATTAATGATTTAATTAGTCGATTGAAAATTTAAGATTCTATCTTATTTTATAATATAATTATCCCTATTTTCTATATGAAACTGTTGGATATAACAAAACTCATATCAAATGATTATGTAAACTAAATAATTAGAAGTTTTGTTAGGATTGCTCACCTCAGAGAAAAATGTTTGACAAAAACAATTGCGAATTATAGAATAGTTATTACAATTTTTTTGCGTAACGTCTTCACCGATTTCTACTGATTACTGATTTTATTAGTGCTTGCTTATTTCAATGCATAAAACAATTGATCTGCCAACAAAAGTAAGCCTTCTTGAACAGACAGATCTGTCTACATTTCTAAAAATCATGGTATAGTTTATTTATGGGATTTCTTTTCTTATTTGATTCTTAAATATCTTAGTATAATTTGTTTTGTTATGTGTAAAATATGTAAAATAGAAATAAATAAAGAAATAAATTATTATACGAAGAATATAAGCATCAATACTAGAGTTAGTTCAAGGAGTTATTTTTAGTTTTGCATTATTGTTCTTGTTCTGAAGCATTTTGACTTTTCAAGAAATTGTCAGCTCATTTGGTGTTAACTGTTATTTGTTGAAATTTCAGAAAGAAATAATAATATAGATTTAAATAATTGGTAACAATTACGCATTATGTATTATTAAATGACTTTTAAATTAATAATAACAAAAAATGTTTAAAAGAAAATGGGGATAAAATAATATATTTGTAGGCTTTATGCAGGGTATTTTAAAAATGTTTAAAAGCTCTTCCATTTTTTCCCTATTGAAAATAAGTGGACTGAGTCAGCTGCGAAAGTGTCCAAAATAAGGTAAGAAATACGATTACAAAATGAAAGGGTTGTATGATCTATTCTTGGAAGGTTAGAGTTTTGTCTTATTTCAGAATACTTTTCAGATATTTCCAGGTATTCATAAAATAACTTCTCGTGTTTGGTAGCATCAGAAGCGAAATATAATGAAAGGGACGAAATCAATTTATGTTAATATTACGAAGATACGGAGAAACGAATTCGGCAAGAGAGAGAGAGAGAGAGAGAGAGAGAGAGAGAGAGAGAGAGAGAGAGAGAGAGAGAAAGCCGATGCAATATCTTATGCACAAAGGTAATAACAATATATTAAAAATACAATTTTTATACAAATTAATAAGTGAATATTTTTCTGTAGTTTCATGCTGAATGACATTCCTTTTTGCCTATGCATTTTTTTATCACTGTAGAATGTTTTAATTTCTTTTCCTTGTATTCGTTACAATAATGAATTTCAGTGTTTTTATTTCGACAATGTCGAAATCTCTCATATTGGTGACTTTTGTTACTGGTTTTCCATGTCTTAGATTTAAAATTTTTATTTTTATTTTTGGTTGATCATTTCCAGAACTATATTGGACAGAATTTCATTAAATAATGTACATACGTACGTTGGTAAAGACTAAAAGAAATATCGTAGGTGAAACGGTTTTAGGCTAAAATGCATATGGACTATGAGTGCAGGGAAGTATAAAACATTAGTTAGATTGGACAAAATATATTATTAGGAGGTTAGTCTCTATTTAAAATAAATATAGCTTTTACAACGTAAATTCGTTAAATGGAATAAGACGTTTTTAAATTCTAATGGCAGTCCCTCCCATTCCTCCAGCAGTGCCATTTTCAGGTCTTAGATGGATCTAAGAAGAATAAAGTTTACTGCACTCGAAATCTTCTCGGGGATTGTCCTGGACATGCTCTATAAGGTTCATTTCCGATGATCTGATTGGCTACTTCCAATACCCTCACTCTCCAGAGATTTGTCGACCAGATGAGTCCTGTGTGGGCGATCGTTGTCTCCTTTAAACATTTTTTTAAAAAAAGAGAATCCTTGAACAGAGGGCTCAAGATCTAATCGCTATTACTGAGAATATCCACAGATCTGTTTTCATTGAAGTGTAAAAAGTAAGAATACATAGCACCAAAAGAAACCAAGAATATATATAAAAAAGAAACATAAAATCTATGCTACAGCTCAAATTACAAAACAAGGGTTCTCCAATTTAAGATAACTAAATTATAGGATATTTAGCAATGTACCCACCATTCTATGTAAGATATTTGACACTTAGCTCAATTACAAATAAATCAGTATTTCAAAATTTTCATAAATGTATCTACATAAGAATATTTATTGCATAAATAATCATATACGATACCAAATCATCTGAAAACAGAGAGCTGTCTTATTCAAAGGACAAATTCAATATACTTGATGACCATATTAAAAAGAAGACAACTGAATGTTAAATGAACTACAATGTTAATTTTAAAAGACTTATTAAGTTAAAAAAATTATCATTATTAAAACCCACGATATAGATACTATGCATTTAATACGAATGAATTGGAGGACATAGCAACTAAAAAAACGTATTTCAGGATGTTAAATAATAATTTATTAAAAGACAAATAGCTGTTGGTTAAATATTTTGTCCAGTATTTGTTTCACATCCATTATTTTGAATACAGTTCACAAAATTATGGCAGCGAAAGAATTAAAAATTTTTTTTTCTGGTTTCGCAAAGGCTACTATTGCAATTTTTTGCTTTGTAATTCAGTTGTCTAACCAAATTCAGAAATTGCAAGTGCAATTCTGATGGGCACAATAATATTGTGGCATGGTTACTCCCGGCCAATGACGGGAACTGCTTCTTAAGCCCTGTTCCCATGGCCCATTGCCCTACGGATATGGTCGTAAATCTGCCATCTGACCTATTGTGATACCACTCTCGCGCTGCCTGTTACTATGACTGTGGAAGTTCGGAGCTTCCCTCAAATTGTTGGTTAAATAAAAAGACACCAAAGAACCGGAGAATCTGGGGGTCAGTCTGGATTAAGTGTCCATCCCATCGGGAAGCAAATTTCTCCAGTTTAATTACGGGCCATGGAAAAACCACCATTGGTCGGATCCCGGATAGCCTCAAATGAGGGGAAAGAGGTCAAAATGCAGCTGATGCAAGGTGCATACGGGCTATGGGAACGAAGTTTTAGTATTGTCCTTAGAATTTAATTCTTACGATTATTAGGAGAAAGACTAGGAGAATCTATTCAATCCTTAGGATTATTAGCAGAAAGATTAGAAGAATGGATTCAATTCTTAGAGTTATTAAGGGAAAGATTAAGAGAATGAATTCCAACCTTAGGATTATTAAGGGAAAGATTAGGAGAATAGATTCAACCCTTAGGATCATCAGGAGAAAATTTAAGAGAATGGATTCAACCCTTAGGATCCAACTATAGCTCCTACCAATGGCGTCATGATGTTCCAGTTATTAAGATTTTTTCGTATTCCGGATAGCAAGTCCGAGTAGTTTGTTGTGATTACAGATAATAAGTTCCATACGTTTAAGAATTAACCAATATTTCTTTTCTTTTTAATATAATACACTAAAGATTTTAAACAGAAAATTTGTGCCTCTAATAATGCTCTGCTTTATCCATTGGGAATTAATTATACTTAAGACAGTTGCCATTTGTGTTAGTTTAAAATTCATCTTCCATTAGATATAAGAACTAAAAATGTATTCACATTAGGATATAGAATGATAATATCTTGAAAAAATTAGTTATTATATTTTTAAGATATATCATCTTCCATTAGTTATAAGAACTAAAAATGTATTCACATTAGGATATAGAATAATAATATCTTGAAAAAATTAGTTATTATCTTTTCAAGATATATCATCTTCCATTAGTTATAAGAACTAAAAATGTATTCACATTAGGATATAGAATGATAATATCTTGAAAAAGTTAGTTATTATCTTTTCAAGATATATCATATTCCATTAGTTATAAGAACTAAAAATGTATTCACATTAGGATACAGAATGATTATATCTTGAAAAAGTTAGTTATTATCTTTTCAAGATATATCATCTTCCATTAGTTATAAGAACTAAAAATGTATTCACATTAGGATATAGAATAATAATATCTTGAAAAAATTAGTTATTATCTTTTCAAGATATATCATCTTCCATTAGTTATAAGAACTAAAAATGTATTCACATTAGGATACAGAATGATAATATCTTGAAAAAGTTAGTTATTATCTTTTCAAGATATATCATATTCCATTAGTTATAAGAACTAAAAATGTATTCACATTAGGATACAGAATGATTATATCTTGAAAAAGTTAGTTATTATCTTTTCAAGATATATCATATTCCATTAGTTATAAGAACTAAAAATGTATTCACATTAGAATACAGAATGATTATATCTTGAAAAAGTTAGTTATTATCTTTTCAAGATATATCATATTCCATTAGTTATAAGAACTAAAAATGTATTCACATTAATATACAGAATGATTATATCTTGAAAAAATTCAGATTTAGATTCGAAGATATAATTTTTTTTGTCCTTCCAAATAAGATATATAATCGTATTCAACCCTGACTTATTAACTTTAAAACCTGATTTACTTATTTCCTGAAGGCACTTTGCTCGGCAGGTATATGTACAATTTTAAATTAAGATGAATCTAATAAATATCTGTTCCATAAAAGGAAAATCTTAACCAGAATACTTTTTATATCAGAATTTTTTTCATTATTACAAGTGCATTATAACAATTTTCCTTCATTCTCAATTTCCCTGGTAGATTGAAAAATGGTCCATAGAGATTACGTTTTTCAATTTGATAGAAATTTTACTCTTTCTTCAGAGTTCTTTCCGCGATTAAGTACTTTTTTTGAATTATTCTACTGTTTGCCGCAGTGTACCTGTAATAAATAAAACTGTAGTAAAAGTTTCACTTCCTGCCGTAGCAAAAATGCATGATTTTTCTTTGCTGTTTTTTGGAAGATGAGATGGAATTGCATTTACAGAATTTAATTCAAAAAATGATTTCAAAATTTATCTCTGTTAGAAAGAATATATTTATACAAAAATACAAAGACTGGAGAATATAATTTGATAAAACCAGAGATGTTATTTTATCTTATTCGGATTCTATAGAAGGGTACTTTTCTGAATAAAGATGCCTATATAATTTAAAATTTTAGTGATAATCAGTTTTCAAATCAGAAAGAGATGTATTAAAATTGAATTTAGATCCCTCGAATACATTTTTTGCTCTTTTGTTGCATTATTTTTTTTCTAATGTTGCGCATTTAAAGATTGTTTTTTTTTCTTAAAAAAAATACATCTACAAGAATAAATTACATTTATAAACGCCGATGTAATTTACCTTCCTCTTAAGCTGAAACTAAATTTATAAAGCAAATATACATGAGATCCATTCTAATTGTGGTTGACAAGTAATTTCTAAAATGTTATAAATATTTGTATGCTATTTATAACGAAAGAATTTTCTACATGCCACAAAAATAATATTTCATATCCTTTGAATTGATAAATTTATTTTTGAAAAAGTGACGATACGTAAATATAATTTCAGTTTTCCGATCCAGAAATGTAAAGATCCATTTTCGGTAAATAAAACGATTTAGTAAAATATTCCTGACATATTAAAATGTTAAAGAAACAATATCTACTATAATGCATCCAAAATTGAAGAAGAATTATAAATTGACGAATTCAGAATTACATTTGGAATCTTTGATTATATCTATTTTAAACCACTCTATCAATCAATGGTAAACCACTCATATCAATGGCCACTTCAAGGAAGAATGAACAAGACCATTGATATGGTTCTTGTTCCAGACAGCCATTAACTGACCTACAAATAATGAGCTTCATAATTCAATCGCTTTCGGTCTCAAAAATGAGTTATTTCATTTTAAAGGATAATACATCAGTAATATTAATTTAATATATTTGATTTGACCTTGGAGCAAATTTAAATACCGTTAATTAAAAGTTTTAAGACCGTTATTTCTTCAGAAGCACATTAATTGACAAAGTATATCAAATATAATTATTTCCATCCTTTAGAGTATGTGTCCAATGGGAGTATACATTCTAACTGTTTGGAAATTAGCCATGTTTTAGATACCCGTTTATCTCTACTAATAATAAAGGTGAAAGTATGCTTATGTGTATGGTGGCAAAATATCTATGGATACCAAATTTGATCCAAAACAGATTAGAGGCTAAAAATAAGCAGGTTGGAGTGACCATATAAAAATTTTAATTAATGAAACAAAATTTTGACATCTTTTCCCTATAACTTTAGAATTTATAATAATACAAAAATAATTTTTATACTATTTTAAAATTTAAAAGAATATCTTTTTAGTTTTTTTTTACCGGTTCAATAGAGATACATAATTTTCTTGAATTCTTGCAATATAAATTTTTTTGCCTAATTTTCAACAATAGATTACATTGTTACATTGAAATTTAAACCTTTCATTATTTTTTGAATATTTTATCTCGAGATTTTCTTCCGTTATTGAAAGCTAAGCAATACTATTTAGTTATCTGCAGTTTACATGATGAATATGAGAGTGAAGTTATAGTACGAGGAAATTTTTAAAATTTACAATTAGGTTTCTAATGTTGTTATGAGGTGCACATTCATTAAATTGGTACATATATACAATCAATAGAACAAGGGCAAAGCTTTTAAATTAATATGTTTTTAATATATGTCATATTTTGTTTGTCAAAAATATTTTCTTGAGAGAATCATGAACATGAAGTTCCTCATACGAGATTTAATTAAAAATAAGCCCCATCAATATTCATTGGCAAACTATCAGGTCGCCAAAGGAGACTAATGTCTATAAATATACTGATAAAATATTCTATTTAAATTATTAAAATATCTTAAATCGAAAATAATGATTTGATTTCATAGTTTAAAATCATGATGGATATTTTTATGGAACAAAAGTTTTCGCTAAAATAGTGCAAGAAAATATGATCCATGCAGCGCTGTAATTGATATCATTTAAAATTTTAATAATCAATATTTCGATTGCGCGAAATATTTAATATCACACTCAACATCTTTCTGACTTCTTACACATAATCCTGGTGGAGTACCGTTAAGACACCCCTTCATCACACATGGCTTGTGTGATGAAGGGGTTAATAATGTTAGCTCAACATTCTAAAAAGGTTTTTAAGGTTTGAGGGTATAGTGTTAAATTTAATATATTTTAAGACTTGGAAAATCTCGTATCATGAAATTAATTATATGGTATGTTGAAAAAGTTTAGTCAAATAAGCAGTTGGCAAAATTAACTCATTAACTCGCAAAATTAATTAATTCCTCAACTTTAGCTTCCTTTCCCTTTTCTTTTTCTGTTTTATATATGAAGTGTTCAAAACAATAGTGTAATCTTCAAAAAAAATTTCAATTCAAGATTTTGATGAACTTTCATGTTTCATTTCAGTCTGAAAAACAAATTTCTGGAATTATGTTTGTTTATGAATAAGATAATTCAAAAATGCTTTGAGTTACTGGGATGAAATTTGGTATGTGCACCAAATTTCCTTCCAGTATTTATATTTAGTATTAACAACAAATTTGTCGATGTTTTATTATCAGATTTTGAATGAGATCATAAATGTTTTTCCCAGTATTTATATTTGGTATTAACATCAAATTTGTCGAAGTTTTATTATCAGATTTTGAATAAATTCCGTTCAGAAGAAGTTTATCTGCGTTTTTGTCCATGTGCAAATAAACATGATAACTACAAAACGAAAAAAAGTCGTGAATGTTTGAATTTGACCAGGACAATTTAAGCTTTAACTGTAAACGTTTTCCCGCTAAAACGTTTAAAAAATAAAATATAGCAGCGAATTATGAATTTAAAAGCTGTTTTAGAAAAGTCAGCATAGATAGATATCTAGTTCATAAATTTTGCTATAAAATTGCTTTTTATAGTAGCCAAGGAAATTATTAATTGAAGGTAGCTCAACTTTGAAAATTAACTCTAAAATATCTCCACGTTCGGGTGCTTTCCTAAATTCTTTCTTCATGGTTATAAAACTTTATAGAGTTTTTTTTTCTGGAACATTAAGTAACACGATTCCAAATTTGACTGAGAACGAGCTTTACTTGCTTTTTATATTTTTATCTCATGAATTTAAGTTCTTCATTAAAAGGAACTGAATATTTTATGCTTACATAAAAGAAAGATTAAGCATTCGAAGTTTTGGTCTTGAGGTTTGAATTATCTTAATTCCATACTTTATTCTGAAATTCAAGAATATAGTGACACGAACAACTTAAAAAAAAAGACAATATTTACTCTGATAATATCCTTATACTTTCGACTTAAGTGGTGTTACGGTTATGATTCTGCTTTCAAGTGTTTAAGTTCGGGGTGGTTCTTTTCTAATCTTATTGAGAGTAGCGGTGTAACTACAAATTGAGAGTTAAATTGCGATTACACTTTCTAATATGTCGTATTATTGTTAATTAATTCATGATATTTAGAAAAGACATAACATTTCTGGTAGAAATGTTATAGTATTCTATTTCACTCATTTCTACTCATAAAAGACTTTTAGGAAACGAAATGGCTAATACTACTGCAATTGTTTCTTCTGAATTTCGTAATCCCCACCCCCCCCAGATTCTGACGCATATTTATATATTAAAAGGCAGAAATTTATTGAAAAAGAAAGTGAGGTATATAAACAGAAAATAAGCTATATGATATAAAATATTTATTTGAACATTCATCCCTAAAACGCAGAATGACGTTAAAGTTACCAGACTGCATGTAAGTCATTCTCGCTTTATGCATGGAAATTTATTTTACCAGTATCAACTTGCAACCATTGTGGAGATCTACTGCATTCTGATTGATTACCTTAATCTAAAATGAGCGTAAGTTGAAACATTTTCTTATTATCTATTTTTTAATTGTGGAATAACCATATCTTACTTTATTGATGTATTTAGGAGATATTAGTGTTTTATAACTATTAGAGTTTTCGAGAACTTTAAAATTTCAATTTAATTGCTTTTTTAAAACTTTTTATTGAATTTATGATTGTTTCCTTATTTTCCAGTTGAATCTTGGGTATCTTTTTAATAAAATTACAAGAATATTTTCCATAATCTTCTAGTGAATGAGGTTTCACATACTACAATATTTTACTTTATGGTTATACAAAATATTATTAACTATTTGGATTATATATAATCAATAAGACTATATCAATTATATATATATGTAGACTATATATAACTATATTATAATTCCAAATATAATGTAATATAACTGCGATTGAGAATGACCGTCAGAAAATTCCATAGAAATTAGGGCCGCGGTGGCCTGGCGGTAAGGTCTCGGCTTAGGAACCGGAGGGTTTCAGGTTCGAGAACCGATTCCACCGAAGAACCGTCGTGTAATGGGGTCTGTTGCACGTTAAATCCGTCATGACCAAACGTCCTCCCGCTGGTGTGGTGTGGAGAGAGGGGAGAGGTGCCAGCTCAGGTGTCGTCCTCATCATCTGACCATGGTTCAAAATTACGTCCAAAAATATCCCTAGTGTTGCTTCAAACGGGGCGTTAATATAACTAAACCAAACCAATCCATAGAAATCATTGACATTGAAAAATCTGTTTTATTGAGTTTATAAATTTGAGAACCATCGAATATCCTTGCGTGTAGGTTTTAATTGCTGAATCCAAGCATTTTATAACTGCATTTGAAGCAGGCGCCTTCTTTTTTGAGTACCTTAATAAATTATTTAAAAAAAACAATTTGTTTGGTGAGGTAGTGGAAGAGTTATCGTGTTCCTAAAAACCAATGGCTTTTTGATAATATATGCTGTAGATACTTTCAATGCTGTATGTATAATAAGCAGCATCCCTTCCCTTTTTTCCCAATAATATTTGTATTTCAAGTGAATGAAAGATAGTTTTCGATATATCCGCTATGTTATCCAATTAGGCAGTTGACTATTTTAGATTAACTTAAATAAACCGCTGATTTTTTTGGATTGCAGAGCTTCTGCAATCCAAGATATTTGATCATTCTAATATCTTAATATTCTTTACGTGTTTCTGGACAAGGAATTGACAGAGAATCGGCTGTCTTTGTGTAACAATATGCAATTCAAACAAGCTGTAGATAAAAAAGCATCAATTTTCTGGCTCATATTCTACTTAAATAGGAATTAATTAATTAATTATTTCTTATATTGTTAACATTAATAGTAGGTCTATAGGAAAGAGTTTTTATCAAGCAATTACAGTTTTTTATTTAATGAAATATAATTTTAATTAAAAACAATTTTTTAATTTGTTCCCCCTGAATTCTTTGCACCATTTATATGCAGTATAGATTAAAATACTTTTAAGCATGTTTTTTAATTAAATTTCAGTAATCTTTTAGTCGATTATGTTGTTTTACATTGTTCATTCTCTTTTCGATCGTTTTATTTGCCCTTTCATCCTAATAAGAAAAAGGAAAAAAGAAACTGCTATTCTTTGTAGTTCCCTTTACTTCAAAATATTAGAGAAAGATTAAGAAAAAAAAATTTTTACTCTAATTTGAAACTAAGTTAAAAAGTCTAAAGGATTATACCGTAAGCGATTGTAATTTAACGCTTTTCTAAATAATAAATTATTTAAGATAATAGCAAGCGTTAATTTCCGGTTTACTATAATTAGCTCGCGGCTTTTGACAAACAAACAAGAGAAGGTGTTTTTAATAATTCATAATCTGATTTAATATTATAAGCTCTCGGTAAATAGTTAAGAGGTTTCACAAAAAGTCAACTCCTTCTATAAATAATGAGCTCTTATTACATATAAATTAAATACTGAGAATGTTTACATATTTATTAGAATTTCAAAAACTAATTAATGATATTTTGAAAACTTTAGTATCATCTGGAAATAATATATTAACCAAAGTTTTTTTTAATATAAATTTATCTTTTAATGCCTCGGATTCTAATCTCATTTAATTAAACGCAAAATGGTTTAATGCGTTAAAAATATTCTTTTCAGTGAACATTTCTGGTGGACTTCTTTATTTTTTGTGATTTAGGTTAAGATTTGTCACTCAATTTCAAATTTTACCGTTTTATTCTTAAAAATAAATAGAGATGAATTATTAGTTAAATATATGATTATAAAAGCTGAATAGTTAGAATCTATTTTTAAATATTTCCCATCATGAGATTTGACATACTTTTTCGAAAATACCGTGACTAGTATCACAATCAAAATAAGCAACAATCAATCCTTATGAAATTTAGTGATATTTATTTCTTTTCTTGATTTATAAAAAGTTGAAAATTGATGGATTCTGAATATTTTTGTGAGGCGATTGGAGATGGATTGCTTTGATATTTTTGAACATTCATAAAGCGTTCGCTTACCATCTTCTGGAAGGACCATTATGGCCTAGTGGTCAATAACCTGGAAGTCTAAGCATCGACTTCAAGGCTATAGACTTCCAGGTTCGAAACCCAAAACCTTTAAAAATCCGTTGTGTACGCTGGTCTGAGGTAAGATAAATTTGGCTTCAAGATTCAAACCTCTTATTGATGCGATTTGGATGTTTGAAGAGCGGAGGTTTAAGGCATACAAAATAAAACGTTGACAAATATGTAGTAGAGCACCAAAACGGATAGAAGAACAACTAGTATAATATTTCGGACAGGTAGAATATTTTGAACGTTGAGAAAAATGTTTTACACAGTTGAAAATTATAATCACTTTCACAATAAAAACACTCCATCCTCTAAATTACCGAAGGGAAATAAATCCATACATCTAGTTTCTAAGATGTAGCTACGAAATTATTTTAAAACCAAATTAAGTTTTACTGCTTATATATTTGATTATTTTTTTCTTCTGAGAATTTACTTTTCAAGGAGAAAGAAAAAAAAGCAATAAAAATGTGAAAATAAGACAGAAAATGAATCAATCAGTAAGAGCGTGTATGGTCTGGTCTGGTCTGAGCGCAATAGTCTGCTGCGTGCACAAGTAATTGAATAGGAGATGAAATCTACTATTTTAGTTCAAAGTGTTAGAGCTACAACCAGATGAACCCCGGCTTGGAGAGCAGTATACCGATGGTTTCTTTTCTTTCTACCTATCAAAATCCTCTTCTTTTTTTAATCTCTCATTGGCCATTTATGAAAAATTAGGTTCCGAATTCTGCTATATACTATTTCAAATTTTGCTAATGAAATATGTTTGGTTTATTGGATATAAATTTTCTTCTTTTAGAGATAATTCTTAAAATAAAAACAGTATGTACGCAATTTTCTAAACTATTATTTAAATGGGCATTTTTAAAAGGATGTATTAATTATTGTTGATTATTTACATGTAAAAGAGGATGTAGTTTATTTACAGCAGATGTTATTTGATATTCAATTTTGAAAGGAATATTATTAAGTGGAGAAGGCAAAGATAAAAGTCTAATTTGTATGGGATGAAGATCGATATTTTAATCTGCTAAATCATCAGTTAGCCTTTCATATAAGTTACTATTGAGAAAGTTAGAAGAAATTTATATTATATGCGGCTTATTTAAGGATTTTCAAATGAAATAGTATATATGACTTTAAAATTAAAAGAAATCCTAGGCTAATTATTGATAAATTAGATTTAAAAAAAATTGCAATACTTTGCTAATTTCTGTTCTGGTAAGTCACCACTGCCCTGTGACGGAACTTTGTGCCATGTAATTCTTAAACAAAAAGCAGCATGTTTTCTACTCTATCGAAGTTATTTTATTTTGAAAGTTGGAAAATATTTCATATGTTGACTGAAAAATTATTCTATTCACCAATAGTTTAACAAATTCTCTGTGGTGAATGCGCCGATTTATAAACAAATTCGCTCACAAAACAATAAAACTTCATTAAAATCTATTAAAATACCAAACTTAGGATTTTAAACAGCATTGCTTTGACATCGAGTTAAGATTTTGTGCATTTCAAACAAATTAAATGAGAGCGATATATATCTTTAAAGAAAGTTACAAACCGAGAAAAGTAATTTAAATGTAATTGGCAAGCTTTCCAATTTTAAAAGCCGGCATATCAAAGTTATATTTCACTTGACCTCATTTCGTCAAAAAATTAATCTGGTATTTTCAATTTGCCAATTCAAAATGTGTATCTTGTATCAAATTGTATATTAAAGTGCCTTTTGTCTAGTGCAGTATGCTAAAGTACCAACTTTTAAATGAATGTTTGAACTAAGCTGTTAATTATGTGCATCACTGAATTATATCTGGAACTGTTCCTTAATTCTTGGAACGAAATGTAATTTTGAGAAATAAGTGACTCGCCGGTACTTCTACCATCTAAAATTTCAAGAAGTAGTATTATTTCATGAAACGATATCTATTATTTCATGAAACGCAAACCTGTGGTGCGTAATAACAAGAGGCTAATTAGGCAATGGCGATGCCGAGAATTGTGGGTAAGAGCTTACGATTTCCTGTAAGTGTTTTCAATTTCCATTCACTAAATGCGAAGTCTAAGAGATTCAGTATAAACAAGATTTAATTATAAATGAAAAATGATGTATATTTAAGTACATTAAAGTGTTTTTGTCTTGAAATTATTAATTGATGAAAATTTTATCACAATCTATTGAACAAAGGGATTTGATTTGCTTTGAATTGTGAATGCAATATATTCGAAACCGTCATAATTAATTTTTATTAATTAAATATATATAACAATGTTCAATATAATAACAATCTAGAATGTCATAATCGTAAACTTTTATATTAAATAGATGAACAATGTTGAATTTCAATCAGTTCTTCATTTGCTGGAACATATCACAAAGCGGAAACGAGAGGATAGATTAGATCACTGTACTGTTCAAAGCAAACGAGTGGCGTTTGGCAATCAGATTGTTTATTCAAATTATTGACTTTCTAAGCTATTAAATATGTATACTTTTTTAAAAATTCACTTTTTTACTTGATAAGATTGAAAAATATAAATTTAATTTAATAAGTCAAAATAAATACTAACGCGAGCAAATAATAATAATAATAATAAAAAAAAAACATAAACTAAGAAACAAAAGCGGAAGTGAAAATTCTAATTCCGAATTAATGCCCAAAGAAAATATTATTTTAATTTTAATTAGCAAAAGCATGAGATTAAATATTTTTATAGATGATTTTAAGTTTCAAAACAGTAAAATTTGTTATAAATTTTATATTTATTCAAAAATTTATTAAAGAAAATATTATACAGAAATAAAATTTTCATCATTAAAAATAATTTTTTAGTTTTAAAATTACTCAAAAACATTTTTGGGAGATAATCGTTTTGGAACATATGGTCATCTATTTCCCTAAATAAGTCATTGTGATTTTCCGTCTGGCAATGGTTAACCTATTTTCTTCCTCGATTAAATTTTGGAGCCTACTTCTCTATTTTTTTACATTCTCTTAATTCTGAATGAATAGAACTTTTGGCGAGCCCTATCTAGAACATATTTCATGATTTTTATTTCTAATTTTTCTCCATCATTAATTAGAGAAACATAAAATTAAGTGCAGTTGGAAAAACATTCATTGAAGCAATCTGAAACTTTCGTATATTCATTTGTTTACATTTGACTGTTGCCATTCGACAGTAGGTAAAAACAGCAATTTCTGTACCACTTACATTAGTATTTTATGTTTATAGATGATTATTTTGAGCTTTGATGACTTTGTATTATTCTTGTGTTTCATATGATTATTCTATATATATATAATAATATTGTTGTAATAATATTTGTTGATAAAATAATTTTTTTTGTTATTTCAAATGAGAATTATCTGGTTTATTATCTATTATGATTAGTATTTAGACATATTTAAAAAAACGAAGAAAATATTTCATATAAAAGCATCAGACTTTTACACGAGTATTGCATCATTATCAAACTTCTAAGAAATTGTTCAACCGATTTACTGAAAAACCAAATCATTTGAATAATCCACACTTATTTTAATCAGATTAACGCCCGGTTCTGAAGATTCATAAGGCCTAATTTTGAAGTTTTGTCATATGATATATGCAACATCTTAATTGGCATTTTCTTTTTTAATTTTTACATCATACCAGTGGAAAAACGATGATTTAAAAATGCACATGTCCAATGCGCATTACGGATATCGAACCATAATCCACCAATTTCAATTTCTAGACTATTAAAGGCTTGTAGACTTACATTTTAATTTGAAGTTTCATTGTTGTATCATTGAATATTTTTTATTTATTCGATGACATAAATTAAAAAAAGATATGTATTGTAATTTGTTTTTAGTAAATGTGACAAAATGGAATAAAATTCATCTTTTCAAAATCTACATTCTTTAGAGATAAATAAAATCAAATCACAGTAAATATTTCTTAAAAATATAAATAACAAATTTTGCAGAGGATAATAATGAATAAATATTAATAAATTCTAATTATTATAGATTAAACATCAAATATGCTGTTACTGCGCAATGCAATTTAATACAGATATTTTAAATTAGAAAAATATATCGATGACGAGATAATTAGTTAATAAAATCCTTTTAATCTAATTTAAGAAAAAATAAACATATTAATTTATCATTGAAATATTTGGTACTCATATTTGGACGACACATTAGTTTTCACCTTGGAAAAGTACTTTCATGTTTACAATAAAAAATTGAGTAGAATTATATAGTAATTGTGTTTTTAACAAAACGAGCGCATTTTTATTGGGCAGTTTAAAAGAAAAACTAATGAATAACTGATATGAGTTCTATAAATTATGTAAACTTGATAAATTTAATTTAAACAAACACAGATGGTTCAGATTTCTTAAAATGAAAGTTATCTTTTGGAATATGGATTCAAGTTTTTAATTTTAAAATATTTGGACCTTTTAGAATTTATTAAATTTATTTTATCATGAAATCGTCATAATTTTTGTGAAAAAATTTTTTATCATGTTTTTTTAGTTAATATGGATATAATCTTTAATAATTAAGCATAATTGGCAAAATTTAAAATTTTGACTTAAAAATTTCAGAAGGTAACAAGAAAACGTTTATATTTAATATTGAATTATTATAATTGATTAATATTGTACTATATTATATATAATTGATTAATATTGCGATAGAAAGAAAAGAAATCATTAAGTAAAAGCTAATTAATAATAATAAATAGGAATTAGAGATACTTTCATTAATTATTCATATTTATGTAATATTTGTAATCTTACAAAAGCTCAGACTAATTCTTTAATATATTAAAACTAATACGATCGCTTTTAGACTTAGTGTTAATAAAAACGTTCATTAAATTTTCTTTCCTAAATGAATTCAAATTCCTCATAACATTAAATATAAATATAATATAATTATCTATTCCTTAAAGAGCTCATAATTTTAAATCTAAATACAACTTTTGGCTTAGAATCTTCCTGAAACAAATGTAAATTTTTTTTTGTTTTATATGCTTTTATTGTATTATTTCATGCTTGGAACCTATTTTCATTTATGTGTTAGTCTTAAAAAATTCTTTACATGTTTTCAAAACACGATGTTTTAATTTTGTAGAACTATATCGGCTAATCAATTAGTAATATACAAATTTTGATTTCAAATGTTAAGTTAATGGTGAATTTAATTTTACAATTCCCTAATACTTATAATGATGAATTATTAATATAGTTAAGACTGAAAAATAGAATATGATGAATACAAAAGAATTTAAAAACATGTTTATATATGCATCATAAAAAAGCAGAAAATTTTATTTTTAAAGGGAAATGGAGACTTTTAAATAAAAAATAAAGGTTTAACATGCTTAAACAATACAATAAAATAATATTAACTACAATAAAATAAGAAATGAAATTCATATCCATGTAAAATTAAGATCTATTATAACAGTGATTAAAATTAAACTTTTTATTAGCATTCGATCGTTGAAGTTCTTATTTCTAAAAAAATTACTTCTTACTAGTTACTACAGGTGTTAATAAATATTTTTATTATTCTTCAAAAATAATGAGTACAAATATTTTTTATAGGTTTTGGTGGTTTACTCTGCAATTTACTTACGAAAGTAATGTTATCTACAATCTGTTTTTCTTAATTGTGAAAGAAACGCCAATAGAAAATCTAATAAAAAGTGAATTTTTTAGTTGGATTTGCGATAGCTAAAATAATTCCTGACGAAATAAAAAAAAAATTGATTAAAGAATTATATATCCTAAGATAAATACGATTTCAAAGGAACAAAAGCCCCCTTTCTTTTGTCGCTAAATTTACGAAAAAAAAAATTCTTTTGTAGAAGAACATTTAAAAAACCATGCAATTAGAAATAATCTTCACAATTGGAAAGAAAAGAAATTTGAAAAATTCATTTTTTTTTCTTTTCAAAAACGGGATTTTAAAGAAGAAAATTATATTATATATATATGTATGTATGTATGTATAATTACCAGGGAAGAAATAAAAAAAATAATTGATTGCAGTTTTTTTCCAGTTGAAGATAAAATTGGAAAATAGATTTAGCAATATTCAAATTATATACAATGTAAGTATTACAAACAGTTAATGAAGAAATTTGCTATTTTTTTTCTTTTAAACATTTGAAAAATTAAAATATTTTTGTATATAGTTCGAACTGAATAGCGTTACAAGAGAATATTATTTCTTGATAGTGTAATATATAAAGAAATTAATGAAAGGCAAACACATTTATAATCTGTATAAACAAAGGGAAAATTGACAGTTTGCATATCATAAGAATTGAAAATTTTTGTACAATTCTTGTTGAAATTTTCCATAAGCACTATAACACGGAGTAAAAAATTCTGTTAAAGTTTTGTAAAAATTAATTAAAAAGTTATTTGTTAATTCATTAAAAACTGTTTACACAGATTGAATTTTTAAAACTGAAATTTATATTTGAAATTTAAACACTGAAGATTATTTTATCTTCACTGTTTAAATTTCAATTCAGTAGAAATATCAAAGATAATTTAAATAATTTTATTTATTTACCTCTGAGTGGAATTTTCAATTTTTATTTGAATATATATATTTTTTTTCATTTACGGAATAATTATCAACAGCTTGAGGAAAAAGTTGCTTCCGCGATTTATAAAAACTGTACACTTTGTAATTTTTTGAGGAACTGCATGATTAAAAGATTGTTTGATAAAAATTTTATTTTCAGCTTTAATTAAAATACAAAACTACAGAGGATTAAGGTATTTTTTGCATTATTATATTTTCCTTTTAAAACTATTTTTTACTTTATAGATTATACAATGCAAAAATTGTATGCATTTAGTGCGCGTTCGCATTACACTAAATACAGGTATTGAATACGCTTTTGCTTCCCTCCTCATGACATTTACAACTGCAGCTCAGAATTTATTATTTATTTCTGCGAATTTTTTTCAGAAATACTGCGGCATTAAGAATGTTTCATGATAATTAATTATACAGATTGCCTATAATTAAAGGACATATTGCCCATAATTAAAGGATTGTCCATAATTAAAGGAATTAAAGAACTTGTCTGCATAAGAAACTATTGATCAGAAAGTTATGAAATCTTGGGTAGGTCATAATAAAGGAATTGAAATTGATTTGAGTGAATAAAAAAAAATAATTCAAAATTTCTTAGTCAGGTGAAGATTTTTAATGAATTACACATATACTTACGATGACTTACAAATTTGATTACTACGAAACACATTCCAAGGTTGGTAGTGTGTTCTGGGAAATGCAATGAACATGTCTTGAAATACTGTCTTCAAGATAGGGTAAGGTTCTCAGATTATTATGACTTATCAAGTGTTTCAAATGCTCCCCGAAGCTAAATATTGAAAATTTGATTTCCACAGACCAAAATTAATTTTTTTCTCCTTACTCAATTAAGCCCTTCTCCAAGCAATATTTACTTCATCACAATTTTTGAACTCGTATCCCTTTTCGAACACTCCTCTTTTAATCATTGTATTGCATAGTTATTGTGCTGTTATTTTGTTATATTGTATGTAAATTTAAACACTTTTTTTTTCTCAATGAATCTTTCTAGGCATACCCATTCAACATACAGGGAATCTTAGAGAGTCCAAGCTCGGGGAAACAAAATAAAGTCTGGGGATCGGAAAGACCACAGAAAATGTTACAGATTTTGTCATGTTTTTCTGTGAATATACGGAAAGTTTCCCCATTTTATAAAAATTGCACCTAAAACGTACTGACATATTTGAAAATCCAGAACAATTTTGATCTATAACAAAGATGCATATTTCTGCCCGATGAGCGAGAATGTTACTAGATCTCTGAGACTTAATTTCCCGAAAAGATATGGGCCGTCAATAAAGGATACAGTAAATCCACACCTCTCTCTATCTCTATTATTTACTCTATCTATATTAATAAATTAAAGGATGTGCATAACGCTGTCTGTTTGCACACGATAGCCCACACCATTTGACCTGGAGTCATCGAATTTGGATTAATAAACTTTGTAAAATCAAAACGAATACTTTAGAGCGAATTTTTTAAAATTTTAACTATATTCTAATTACTGAGGATATAATAGGAATTTCTGCATTTTCCCACCATAACTATCTAAAATATTGTTGCCAAAAATAGTTTTATTTTAGAAGCAAAAAAAAAAATCTTTTTAATGATAATTCAGAAAAAAAAATGTGACATTAAATTATCTCTCATTTTTTTTTGAGTCTCAGCAATTTTTTTTTAAAACTTTCTTTTATATAATTTTCAGAAACAATGGTGCAGTGAAATTCAGATGGTTTTCGTTGCTTCATCAAATATTTAATCATATCAATTATTTTCATTGGTGAATATTTTATCATATGAGCAATTTACATGCAGAGTTAGAAAATGAAGTTTCAATTCCAGGAAAAACAACAGGCAAATTAGACGATCAATTATTCGTAAAATTAGTTAATAGTACTACGATGTCATGGGACTTGATCTCAATTCAGATGCACAGGTACACAATAAATAGACAAAACTGTTATTTCAGGCTGTTGAAATAACATAGCTTTATGTCTATCTAATGCTTATACATACTTGTTGAGGGAATTATAAGTATCAAGTTATGCATAAGGGATTTAATAGAAATTTAACAAAATCAATATTTCCTCGAAGTATTCCAATATTTCTGTTAGTATTTAATAAATATAATTAATTCATGAAATTTTGTATTCTAATTTGAGATACAAAGTCGCCAGAAATTTATAAGAATTATAAAATCATTATTTCGAAAGTTTCAAATCCAAAGTGGAGTATCTCCTATATGCATTCTTTTTAATAAAGTAATAAGTAATAAAACTTATATTTCCAGAGTTTTCTGAGAAAAGCGTTTTGATTAATTTAAACCGTGATAGGATTTTACTGAATTTCTAAATAATATTTTGCTTTGGTTCCTTAGAAATATTCATAAAACACAATAGCCCTTGGGCTTTTGAGAAATTTTGGAGATGCCTAAGAACCAAGTTGAATAGATTATTTCATGAAATAAAAATTTAATTAATGTATTATCATTTTAATAGTGAAGGTTCGTTGTATTTATTTAATAAAAGAAAAGTGGAATCAATTAATTAAATTTGCGTCAAACACAACTGTACATACTGCATTTCCTTCTTAGAATATCTGTTATATCACAGAAGTTCCTTTATTGTAAGACTTACGATGTTTAGATAATTTTAATCATAATTCTATATTTAATTAAAATGAAAACCAAAGTAATTAAAGAATATTGAAAAGATGATTCTGAAGAACATAGACAGTTGAATATTGTGCCGATTGAGATTAAAATGCTTATTTCAATGTAAAAAGTTCCTGCTCGATATAATAGCGGTGCTTATTTTTTGAGTGTAAGGTTTTAAAATTACATGTATAAGTTACATTCAGTCACAATTGATGTACGATTTTTGAACTTATATATCTTTAACTGCCATGAAAGAGAGAAAAAAATTAATCTGAAGATCGATATGAGTATTATTAATATATTCTAGATGAATTTAGCGATCAGATGGTTTGATGGGATTAATAATTACGAATAATTCTTATAAAATACCTTTTGTAACTTTGTTGCAATGTCTTCCGTAGTAAATTTTTTTAAATTTTAAATTTTGAAAGAAATATGCTGTTTTAGAAGACTTGAATCATACTGTCTATTGTGTTTAGCATCTCTCTGATTTTCTGTTTATATCTTTGCAATCCAATTATACCCCAGAAAAGAATAGAAATGCTTAAAAATGGGTAGATTTAACAATTTTTTAAAATTTTTTCTTGATTCTGAAGTTAAATCTTAACCGCAAATTCAACGAAAATGTGAAAAATTCTTTTAAATTATACTTTAAACTGAAAATACTATTCAAAATTGAAAAAAAATTAGCCAAATATTTATATTTGGTTGCTGTTGATCCAAATATTTATATTTGGATCAACAGCAATGGAATGAAAGCCAGGATGAAATATTAATAAGAACAATGAAAAATATTTCAGTTGGATCTCAATTTTTATATTAATACCCCCCACCCCCCCGGAAAATTAGCTTTTTTTGTGTTATATGCCTACCTACCTTGTGATTTTAATATAAATCTTTAACAAACATTACAAAATTTATCATATATATTTAGTCTGAAAGTTTCTATTTTAAACATGACCTGTTTCCATAAAAATTTTCAATCACAATACGGGAAATATGTTGGAAAAGGTTAAAGCTAAAAAATGTTAAGCAAATTAAGCATAATTAAATCAATGCGAAAAATTGAATAATCTTTAATTCGCAGTTTTTCAATATTTTTTAGTAGTAGTTTAATTTTTTTAAAATTAAAAATTGCTTGTTTTGTAATAAAAAAAATTGAATTTGCTTTATAAAAATATTTCATCTAAATCTCTAAAATTGAAATTTAAGTAAATTTGTTAAAACCTTAGTTTTGAATGTTTTAAAGTTTTTTTTTTTTAATTACTAAACGTAGTTACTTAAAAAAAATCAAATATCAAATAATTTTTAAATATTATGCTTATTTTTTACTAAAAAAGTATTCTTTTATTCCCCTTTTATTCATTTTATTGTATGTAGAAAAGTCGGTATATAAATATTAGAATAAAAAGAGAAATTCTCTTTCACGAAAATATTTAAAAACTAAAAAAGTTGTTTGCCTTGCTTTCAGAGTAAGATAAATTCAGTGTAAAAGTGAAAATAAAGCACAAAATCACTATGGCTCATTTATTAAATAGGATATGATTTGTTTTCAGTAAATATTTGGATATTTATTTTAGGCCAATTCGAATAGCTTACAGCTCTGAAAAGTAAATGTGCAAAAATGTTTCTGAAATATTATATATTAATGAAAAAACGACTTTTGTATAAAACTAACCAAATTATCTAAAGTAAATATTTTCAATTATGTCACATGTATATTTAATATTCAAATTTTAAATACTGAATACATATTTACAAAACTAATATTGTTTCTGATTATTTTATTTAATCTTTGAAGATTAAAAGAAGTTTAATAATCTATAACTTTAAATCTCAAACTTATCTGTTTTTAGTGAACTTCACCAAAAAGGCTAGCCTTTTACTAAGCATTTTTTTCGTTCTGAAAGTCTGCTTTTGAAAAAATGCGAGTTCAAACATATTATTTATTTGAACTACGTTACATTAAGAACTCACATTTTTCATTGAATATTTATTTTTCCTAGGGTTGTTGAAAAACAAGCATGAAATTAGTGAAGAAGAAGAATGATCTGAGTATCTTTCATTACATAAAAAGTTGATAATACTTTTCAAATCTCATCGTTGATTTCGTTTGCTGTGAGCAATAATTGAATGCATTTTTCTAATAATATCCCATATGTATGGGAAGAAAAAGAAACGTTTTACAAAAACTACGGTAATTACTTATTTTTACAATAATAAGGTTGTAATTTGGCTGGTGCTGTAATGCTATCTCGAGATATTTGCATGACAAATTTGAAGCAAAAAAATGTATCTTCAGCAATAATTTCTTTAATTAATTGTTAAAATATAATTACTCTTTCACTAGCTTGCTAATTGGTTTAGCATTTGCTTTGTCAGTTTTGAGTTCATAACCAAATTTGTAGGTCTCGTGGAAGATTATTCCATTCAGGACTAGAAGATCGCATTTCACTAATACAATTTCACCTATAATTTGTCCATATTAAGGGTGGAATACTTTAAATATCAACTAACCTCTTTCCGTTTATGTGAAGCGGAAATTTGAAAGTATCAATACAAGTGTAGACATTAGCATTTGGCCACGCTGTAGGAATATAATCTCCAGATCAAAATAACTAAAGTGTATCTGAAAGTTATGATGTTAATTTAACTAAACAATGCTTGCATTGCTAATATAAATCGGATGCAAGCAATTTTTTCTTTTTTATGGCTTGTAAACTAACAAAACAAGAAAAATTTCCATGTATTTTTATGAGAATTAGAATTTAATTTTATGAGTTCCATAAATTTCTTGTATTTTTGCATTGTTAATTTTCTTTTTCTGAAGAAAAGGTGTCAGAATAGCTGCCGTGTAGCTGAAAACCATGATGTTAATTTAACAAAACGAAGTTTACATTGCTAATCTAATCTAGAGACAAGCAATTTTTTATGAATTGGCATAGCCTGTGAATTTAAAAAAAAAAACAAAAAACAAAAAACAAACAAAAAAAAAAAACAGAAATTTTTCTGATAATTTTATGAGAGTTAGATTTTAATTTGATAAGTTCCAAATGTATTTTCTTTTTAAACTGAAAGTCTTGTATAAACTCAGTACAGCATTTTTGTTTGTATCGATCTAATAAGAAAAAATATTTCCAAGTCTTATTCTGTTGACAATTTCATGCCAATCTCGTTAACAAAAAAAGAAAAAAAAAAGAGCCCAAACTTGCAGCTTTTCTTTTATATATGTTTATATGACGAAACCAAGAGCAGTATAAAAAATTGGTACGTTGTAAAGAAAGAGTTTTCTCAGAAAGGGAAAAAGCTTTTCCCTCAATCATGTTTTGCATTTTGCTTAGATTTTTGAAACCGATGAGGTTTTTTGTATTCTTCTAACAGACCACGATCTTCAAGCTGGACACGTAGTATTCAAAGAGCGTATGGAAGAAACTTTGTTTTGCTCTATTTCTTTTGAATTTTAAATGTGGCTGGAAAAGAGGTTTTGAAAACTGTATCAAGGATTCAAAAGCATGCATGTGTTTATATTTGTTGTTGAACAATATCTAATTCTTAAGTAATAATGCACATATTTTTTTAAATTAATGATAACTTTAGCAGAGGAACTAGGATTTTTGATTTTTTTGTAAACTTAATTATAATTGCAGACCTAAGATGGAGAGTTATTCTCTGTTTAATTTTGATGTTCAGTTTTTTCCTGTATGGTTTGTTACAAGTAGATGAAATTCAGTAAATATATAATTTTTGTTAATTTCTAAGAAAATCGAGTTTTATTAATATTGGAAGTGATTCTTTTATGGTAGTTACTGATATCAGGTGAGATAAATTTGCACAATTGTCAACTATCGGGGCACGGCACAGAATTTGTATATGCCAGACACTAATGATATGATAATATAACGTTCCACACAACCTCCAATCTGGAAATAAAAAGAATCTTCATATTCACCTTATGTTTCCTTCCTTTCCTTAAAGGTTCTTTATCAGAAAAATTCACGTCATCATCTTTTCCTTCATATGCAAAATGGAAGAAAACTTACATGGAAACATTTGATATTATCACTTTAATTATTGATACAGAAATAATCTGAACTCCGCCAGGGGGCTGTACGGCTAAAAAATCCAACAAGATTAATAACGTATAAAAATGCTTTATTCTACACGAAAACACGACACATGGGTAACAGCCAATGGAAGTGTCTCCCCAAAACCCTCTTGTATACTCTTCTGAGAACGCCTTACATGGCATTGGCGTGCAATAATTACGAAATATTAGCCTTTGGGGAGAATTTAGAATTTTTACGGAATCTATCATGTCATCCATGGCGAGTTATTTGGTAATTAATATTTGGCATGCGATAATAGTATCCAAAAATCAAATTCCTCTTTTAGACATGTTTTTCCCAAATCATTGAAATAAAAATTCGCTTGTAGTCACAAAAATTCCAGTGTTAAATTCGATGTATTTAAATCAATGCGCTTTTGAATTATCGCGTTCGCATGTTTCTGAAGATTCAAACCGACAGAAAGTCAACCCGTAGTTGGATTTTGCACAATATTTGATAAATGTCTACACTATAGATGTGTATAGAATTCTATCTGTGTATAGAATTTTATCCTTCTACCTTTCTTCGTTTTGTATTTATCGTGTCAATATATATTCGAACGGCCGGACAGATGGACTTCCTCTGACTATATTTTTTTACTCAAAATTTGATAGAAATCTACAAATTTGGTGTAAAGACCTATACAAAATTTCAACCGTCTAGTTCAAAGCGTTTATGAGTTATCTTTGTCAAAGACAGACAGACGGTCATTTTCCCATTTTTTTTTTGAACTCAGAAAGATCTAAAGCCTGGAAATTCGCCAGAATCTCCAGTTCGAATTGTTTGACTATTACTATATTTTATCTATAATATGTATACGAAAAAGTAAAAAATAGACACATCATGCACAAAAAATGTTTGTAGTAAAAACAATTATTTGGTGGTAAACAATCGCAACAGCACAACGTGTATCGTGCTTAGGGAGAATACGCAGGAGATGAATACTCCAAAGAGAGATTTCGCTCAACTACTCGCATCTTTCGACTCGTCTATTTTACTTCTGACAAGTCTCTTGGGTTTTATAATTTTCATGACAGGACATAACATGCTCTAAAACAAATGCCTGACTTCGAGTCCTAATGACAGTTATCACCAATATTCTTCAATATTCTACGCCCTCTATTTTCGTTGGCAAGTCGCCAAATGGTCGTCAAGTTTGGTGACCAAGGCTCGAAATCTATTGAATAACCATTACTATTTTTTAAAACTAGGAATTTTATTGTCGAGGAAAGCAATATTAGAAATTCACAACAACATTAGCAATTTTATACACACAGTAAATAAAGGAAGAATTGGTAAGGTATGACTTTCAGATAATATTTGCTTCTTTTTGAGATTATATATATATATATATATATATATATATATATATATATATATATATATATATATATATATATATATATATATATATATATATATACCGGGTGCGGCATAAATTCGTGCAAACTTCAAAAAATCATAATAAAAAAAGTAATTCTAGAAAAAAGTTGCGGTTTGCGGTTCAGAGAGCTTTTGGATTTTGTTATTTCCATTAAAAAAAGTGCATTTAGAAAATGACTGATGGCGCTCACATGTCATACCGAGACGGTTTATGCAAATCAGCATAGCTATAAAACACAAGGCTAGAAATGGATCTGCCATTCGACGCCAGTAGCATGCTATCGCTACCGGATTGAGCATTAGTATTTAAACTGTTCTATAAGAACGGTGAATCCGCGACTAAAGCATTGCGACAGTTACGGACGGTGAAAGGAATTAAGGCGAAGAAAAACCCAATTTCACTGAATGGGATATTGAATTCAATTCGTCATTTTGAGGAAACGGGAAGATTAGAGGATCGTCCACGAAGTGGCAGACCATTCGTTAGCGCTGACCGCGTCCCTGTTGTCCAAAGGGTCATGAGAAATGTGGCAGCCGAGATTTCAACGGGGAGTTCCAGTGCATGTGAAGCAGGTAAAATAACAGGAATTCCGGAAAAGTCGATCCGACGCATTCTGCACGAAATCTTGAAACTGCAATCAGTACAAGATAGAGGCATTTCATCAGTTGTTGCCAGCAGATAGCGAGAATAGACAAACCTTTGCAACATGGGTGCTCGCACAAATGGAACGTGACCCACAATGGTTACTGAACTTCATGTGGACAGATGAAGCCCACTTTTCATTGCATGGTGATGTCAATACGCAAAACATCCATATCTGGGGAGCATCAAATCCCTGTGCGTACATTCTCCACATGCTGTTTGGTGCGGTTTCACTGGATACTTCATTCTAGGCCCTTTCTTTTTTGAAGAGGGTTGTCCAGTATCCAGTTGGAAAACCTGTTCCGTCACTGCAGAACGCTATCTTAGGCTTTTGCGAGATCACGTTATGCCTGCTTTGCAGCAAAGACGTGCGTTATCTTACGTCACCTTCATACAGGATGGTGCCCCGCCTCACGTTTCCTAGACACATTCACTGAGGACAGAGTGATAAGCAGAGGATGTAAGAATGAGTGGCCCTTACGATCACCAGATCTTGCTCCATAGGACTTTTGGTTGTGGGGATACCTAAAGTCTCGTGTCTACCGGAGCACTCCTGCCACTTTGATGGAACTGAAAGATGCCATTCAATTGGTCGTTGGTGGAATCGATGACGACATCTTACAAGCCTCACTTGCTGGTTCCTTGTGGTGGCGGTCATGTTGAGCATCCTTTGCTTTAAAATAAAATGTACTATAATATTACTGTGCTTTGTTTTCCTGATTTGCATAAACCGTCTCGGTATAACGTGTGAGCGCCATCTATCGATCATTTTCTAAATGCACTTTATTTAATGGAAATAACAAAATCCAAAGGCTCTCTGAACATATTCCAGCAAACAGCAATTTTTTTCCATCATTACTTTTTTTTATTATGATTTTTTGAAGTTTGCACGAATTTATGCCGCACTCGGTATACATATGCCTCTTTTTGAGATTATATATATAGATATTTTCGAATCACGATTTTCGAAATGCGAAAATTCTATGGTTTAAATTTAAGTTAAATGTTCTTAATTATACATGATACATTATTAATAAGATAAAGTTTATAGACTGGTTTACAATATGTGAATTGTGTTGTTCTATAAGCATGGTAAAAAGAAATTGTTCAAAACGCCTCTGTAGGGTAAATCGTTGATCCTACAGTTAGCAAATATAGCAAATAGTTGTTTATTATAAAAGAGATTTTAAAAGTTTTAGTTTGATTTTGAATCAAATTTTAAACAAAAATTTTAAGTTCTCTCTCAATAACTTCAGAACATAATGTAACTTAAATAATTTTAAATACTATCACCTACTTATTCAGCTTATTTTAAAATTTTAAAAACGAGCTTGTCTGTGACACCAATTTTAGTTCCGAGCAAATTTTTCTCTATTCTTACAAATTTTAAAAATATTTTTAAATGTGCTTTGCAACAATGCTTTTCATTATTTAGATTATTTATACTCGTGGAAATATTAGGATGATTTGCGCGTCATTTCTATTTATAATTGAGAGAACATTAAAAAGTAAGATTGAAATAGATAAATTAAGTGATTGTGATAATTACAGTATTTTGGACTAATACTATACTAAAGACTCGATTCTCTTCAAACTTTTTGCACAGAAATGTTATAACAAAAGCTTTTAAGCTGTAAAGTTTAAGTTTAATTTCTACATTAAATTTATAAACGTAAACAATTAACACTATACTAAATAACTGATTTATGAAATCTTTTACAATTTTGAGATTAAGGGGTCAAAGAGCATATATTATTCTTCTACATATTATTAATAAAAAAACTCTATAGATTACAATTGATAAAAATAGAGCTGAAAATTTAAATGCATAATAAATGGGGTAATAAGCATACCTTATGTTTATCATCACATTCCACAGATTAAATCAAGCATTTGCTTGGTAAGAAAATGCAATGCATTCAAAATGATGCATATTTAGCGATATGTGATGCGCGAGGATAGAACCTGGGACCTTGTGGTTTGCAGTCCAGTAACTAAACCAGGATACAAAAGCGTACGCTCTTGCAGCGTAGTAGTTAACTGGATTATATGCTATTCACCACAGTACTCTCCCACCAGTGAGTCGGAGGTGAGACGATATGACTGTTGAGTGGTGATGTATTGAGTTATTAGTTGTTGTCTAAATGGGCCTGTACCCAGTTGAGTAACGAGTGTGCGTGAGTAGTTGCTGCGGCAAGTGAGTCAGACGACTTTGGTTCTTGCTGCGTCAAGTGAGTCTGACGATGGTTGCTGGTAGATGGCGCCACAAAAGCTGTTTGAAAGTTGAAGGTTCATCGTCCGAGGTCACCAATTTAGCGATATGTGATGCGCGAGGATAGAACCTGGGAACTTGTGGTTTGCAGTCCAGTAACTAAACCAGGATACAAAAGCGTACGCTCTGGCAGCGTAGTAGTTAACTGGATTATATGCTATTCACCACAGTACTCTCCCACCAGTGAGTCGGAGGTGAGACGATATGACTGTTGAGTGGTGATGTATTGAGTTATTAGTTGTTGTCTAAATGGGCCTGTACCCAGTTGAGTAACGAGTGTGCGTGAGTAGTTGCTGCGGCAAGTGAGTCAGACGACTTTGGTTCTTGCTGCGTCAAGTGAGTCTGACGATGGTTGCTGGTAGATGGCGCCACAAAAGCTGTTTGAAAGTTGAAGGTTCATCGTCCGAGGTCACCAATTTAGCGATATGTGATGCGCGAGGATAGAACCTGGGAACTTGTGGTTTGCAGTCCAGTAACTAAACCAGGATACAAAAGCGTACGCTCTGGCAGCGTAGTAGTTAACTGGATTATATGCTATTCACCACAGTACTCTCCCACCAGTGAGTCGGAGGTGAGACGATATGACTGTTGAGTGGTGATGTATTGAGTTATTAGTTGTTGTCTAAATGGGCCTGTACCCAGTTGAGTAACGAGTGTGCGTGAGTAGTTGCTGCGGCAAGTGAGTCAGACGACTTTGGTTCTTGCTGCGTCAAGTGAGTCTGACGATGGTTGCTGGTAGATGGCGCCACAAAAGCTGTTTGAAAGTTGAAGGTTCATCGTCCGAGGTCACCAATTTAGCGATATGTGATGCGCGAGGATAGAACCTGGGAACTTGTGGTTTGCAGTCCAGTAACTAAACCAGGATACAAAAGCGTACGCTCTGGCAGCGTAGTAGTTAACTGGATTATATGCTATTCACCACAGTACTCTCCCACCAGTGAGTCGGAGGTGAGACGATATGACTGTTGAGTGGTGATGTATTGAGTTATTAGTTGTTGTCTAAATGGGCCTGTACCCAGTTGAGTAACGAGTGTGCGTGAGTAGTTGCTGCGGCAAGTGAGTCAGACGACTTTGGTTCTTGCTGCGTCAAGTGAGTCTGACGATGGTTGCTGGTAGATGGCGCCACAAAAGCTGTTTGAAAGTTGAAGGTTCATCGTCCGAGGTCACCAATTTAGCGATATGTGATGCGCGAGGATAGAACCTGGGAACTTGTGGTTTGCAGTCCAGTAACTAAACCAGGATACAAAAGCGTACGCTCTGGCAGCGTAGTAGTTAACTGGATTATATGCTATTCACCACAGTACTCTCCCACCAGTGAGTCGGAGGTGAGACGATATGACTGTTGAGTGGTGATGTATTGAGTTATTAGTTGTTGTCTAAATGGGCCTGTACCCAGTTGAGTAACGAGTGTGCGTGAGTAGTTGCTGCGGCAAGTGAGTCAGACGACTTTGGTTCTTGCTGCGTCAAGTGAGTCTGACGATGGTTGCTGGTAGATGGCGCCACAAAAGCTGTTTGAAAGTTGAAGGTTCATCGTCCGAGGTCACCAATTTAGCGATATGTGATGCGCGAGGATAGAACCTGGGAACTTGTGGTTTGCAGTCCAGTAACTAAACCAGGATACAAAAGCGTACGCTCTGGCAGCGTAGTAGTTAACTGGATTATATGCTATTCACCACAGTACTCTCCCACCAGTGAGTCGGAGGTGAGACGATATGACTGTTGAGTGGTGATGTATTGAGTTATTAGTTGTTGTCTAAATGGGCCTGTACCCAGTTGAGTAACGAGTGTGCGTGAGTAGTTGCTGCGGCAAGTGAGTCAGACGACTTTGGTTCTTGCTGCGTCAAGTGAGTCTGACGATGGTTGCTGGTAGATGGCGCCACAAAAGCTGTTTGAAAGTTGAAGGTTCATCGTCCGAGGTCACCAATTTAGCGATATGTGATGCGCGAGGATAGAACCTGGGAACTTGTGGTTTGCAGTCCAGTAACTAAACCAGGATACAAAAGCGTACGCTCTGGCAGCGTAGTAGTTAACTGGATTATATGCTATTCACCACAGTACTCTCCCACCAGTGAGTCGGAGGTGAGACGATATGACTGTTGAGTGGTGATGTATTGAGTTATTAGTTGTTGTCTAAATGGGCCTGTACCCAGTTGAGTAACGAGTGTGCGTGAGTAGTTGCTGCGGCAAGTGAGTCAGACGACTTTGGTTCTTGCTGCGTCAAGTGAGTCTGACGATGGTTGCTGGTAGATGGCGCCACAAAAGCTGTTTGAAAGTTGAAGGTTCATCGTCCGAGGTCACCAATTTAGCGATATGTGATGCGCGAGGATAGAACCTGGGAACTTGTGGTTTGCAGTCCAGTAACTAAACCAGGATACAAAAGCGTACGCTCTGGCAGCGTAGTAGTTAACTGGATTATATGCTATTCACCACAGTACTCTCCCACCAGTGAGTCGGAGGTGAGACGATATGACTGTTGAGTGGTGATGTATTGAGTTATTAGTTGTTGTCTAAATGGGCCTGTACCCAGTTGAGTAACGAGTGTGCGTGAGTAGTTGCTGCGGCAAGTGAGTCAGACGACTTTGGTTCTTGCTGCGTCAAGTGAGTCTGACGATGGTTGCTGGTAGATGGCGCCACAAAAGCTGTTTGAAAGTTGAAGGTTCATCGTCCGAGGTCACCAATTTAGCGATATGTGATGCGCGAGGATAGAACCTGGGAACTTGTGGTTTGCAGTCCAGTAACTAAACCAGGATACAAAAGCGTACGCTCTGGCAGCGTAGTAGTTAACTGGATTATATGCTATTCACCACAGTACTCTCCCACCAGTGAGTCGGAGGTGAGACGATATGACTGTTGAGTGGTGATGTATTGAGTTATTAGTTGTTGTCTAAATGGGCCTGTACCCAGTTGAGTAACGAGTGTGCGTGAGTAGTTGCTGCGGCAAGTGAGTCAGACGACTTTGGTTCTTGCTGCGTCAAGTGAGTCTGACGATGGTTGCTGGTAGATGGCGCCACAAAAGCTGTTTGAAAGTTGAAGGTTCATCGTCCGAGGTCACCAATTTAGCGATATGTGATGCGCGAGGATAGAACCTGGGAACTTGTGGTTTGCAGTCCAGTAACTAAACCAGGATACAAAAGCGTACGCTCTGGCAGCGTAGTTCTTAAATGGATTATATGCTATTCACCACACATATAATATATATATCATTATGAAAGTATACATGATGTTCTTTAATTAATGGGTCAGACTATAAGAGTAAATAAAATGCTTATAAAAAAGCATTTTCTTGTATAGTAATGTGAGGACGGAAAAAACAAAAAAGATGAGGAAATAAAAAGAAAGCAATTTACTTACATAATATTACAGTAAGTGTACAAATGTTGCGCAACAAACACCGATGCAGTAGCGCCTAGCAAGTGATCTGCGCTCTTTGGAAGATGCCAGTTGCTTCTTGAACAGTTGCAGTAGCAATTGAAAATTTTGGATTGAAGTTCTCATCAGAGCCAACTGGAGTGTCACAGACATTGCATTTTCCCACCTTGATTTTACTGAATTCATACTTACTTCTTCCGCCTATACTTTTCATTTCCGATCTCGTATTGCTACACAAAAATGCTTCTTTATGCGTATTTTTCCTACCCTTAAACTTTGTCCGCTGTAATCAGAGAAACCCTGTATATGTTACAGTAAATGTAATAAGCAGGTAATTATGTATAATTACCAGAAATTATTCATAATCCCTAATAAGTTTAGTTGTGATTATGAATTATCGTCAATAATTATATATAATGACCAGAATAATTACATTTATATTCAATATGGATAAAAAATTTAGAAAAATAAGCTTAAACGAGAGGCTTCTGATTCATTTTAACTTTTCACTGTTTATAAATATTTTATTTTATCCAGTCGTGTAATTTAGGCATTATGCATCTTAGACGTGCAATCAAATTTTCAAATACGATAGAGTGTTTAAATAATAAATTCTCTAAGAGAAAGACGGAAAATGCGGCAACTATAACAAACCAAATCTTTTATTTGAATAAATACAATTATGAAAGATACACGAAACCGAGACCAATTTATTGGATAGTCAAGTTTAATATTCAAAATTATTTTAGATCTATTACAATTTACTTATAAGAAAATTAGAAAAACATATAAAATAAAGTAATATAACGAAAGTGAAAAGCTTACAATATATAATTATAAAAATTCCTGCTAATAGCAATTTTAATGCTTTTTTATTCCTCAAAGTAAAAATGCTACAAACTTACTACAGAAAAAAGAGAGACAGACGCATTAAAGATTTATATTTTTAAGCATAATTTATTTAAAAATAAATGAATTCGTATTCATATTCGCATAAATAATTCATTGTACAGAAAGAATAGTTCAGTTTTTTAAAGTAGCAAGTTTGGATACATTGCTTCAAACTGTAAAAACATGTTTAGCAATATCAAATAAATTCTACTTTGTTCTTAAAAAGACAAAACTGCCGTAACAATAAGAATAGCATCTCAGATTTTCTTCTATGGGAAAATATTATAAGTGAGAAATTTTCCATGGCTCAATCGATTTAAAGTAAATCGATTGAACCTTTGTTGACTGATAATCGATTTGAGCTAAGCAATTTGTCTTTCTTCATGGTGAAAGTTCCAAAAGAAAAAAACCTAAATATAAAAATAACACCCGGAATTCGAATTCCAATTAATCTTTCTACAAAGGAACAAATGTCCAAAACTTGAGTTCTAATTAATCTCAATTAGTGACACCTCACACTTTTTTAAAATGTTAATCAAACATTTGAAATAAAAAGCAGTTTTTCGTACAATTTTTATTTCAATAGACATTTAATAATAATTTATTTTACATTTAATAAATTAATTTGTAACACATCAATGATTCAGAACTTTTTTTAAAAATTTTGAATATTAATTATATCTTTACTCTAGGTACATCCCTTTTGGTTAACAAATAAACAATGCATTTTATTTAATTTTTTGTGCTATAGATATTTTTCCTTTGCATGTTAAGTTTACATTTTAATGAAATTAATAATTAATATTTGCTTGATATGTTAGAGGTTTCGATTCAAATTTTTCATAAGAGTATATATTCATAAACACTACACATTCACACTAATTAAATCTAATTCCTTTAATTTGTTATTTTTCACTTTAAATATCTTTAATTTTTCTTTTACCTAATCATTTAAAATTATGAAAAGGCATATAATTTTTCCACAACTTTATAGCATTGTCAAACAAATCTCCTTATATCATCATTTCATTCAAAATCACTACTGGCAATGCGTATGAAGTACTGTTCAAAATATTTGTACAAAAAATTGTAAACTAATAGTTTTATTAGCCAATAGTTAGTGCAAAATTGCTAATGGTTTTTAATAAGTAAGGGATTTTTAAAATACTAGAAGATAGTCTTTGACCATGTTTGATTGCATTCACTGTTTATTTTAACTTATTTTTTAAATTCTTTTTTACTTTGGATATAGTCTCGAATATAAAAATTTCTGTATTAGATTTTATTATTTTACCGCAGAAAACAATGTTTTATTTGAAATAAATTATCAAGACATATTTTAATTGAGCTATGATACTATGGAACTCGACTCCATTAAGAATTTTCATGCACAAAATACACAGAACAGGCGCAGTAAAATAATGCTGTTTTCATGTTTGTTATAATCAGTTGGTTAAAAATACTTGTTGAAGAAATCATAAACTGAATATTCTACTTAATATATATAGTAAATTATAACGTCAATGAATTACTAAATTGTAGTTTCTTATTTGAGAAATATAGTTATTTGCTGCCTGACACTACAGTTAAGTGGTTAATAAGAAATTAATTATATAATTATCTCCAAATATTTACTAAAGCTTCCCGAAATCTTTAGTATTTGCAAGAAAAATTTTTAACATGGTAAAGGCTACATCAGATCAATTGCTGTTGCCAGAGTATATGGTGCAAATGCCTTATACAAGAAAGTTTTTCTTAGGAGATTTAAATGAAACTGAATATAGCCAATATTCTAAGAGTTGATCTCCAAAGGGGCTAAGCTGCTACAATTTCATCATAAAATAAATTTGTTTTTAAATTGTTCAAGTAAAAGATTTAATATAATTGTAACAAAAGTATTTTAAGAAAAACAATCTAAAATGATCCAAAAAATTAAAAAAAATCTATCCCCTTTACAATATATGATCATAAAAAATTTCCTCTACATATAGATGATCTGATATTAAAAATATTAGTAATTTCTTCCTTCGTTTTTCTTATATTCATTAAATGCGAAATTCTGTGCTTATAAAAAGGGTAAACTTTTCAAAATTTTTTCTTATGCTTAAAATCTTTTATCACATATGTCTTGCTTTCAAGTAAAACTTGAATCGTAAAAGTTTTTAACGATTTATATAAAATGCATTTCACTAATGGGGCTAAAAATTATTTTATCGCTTTATTTCCGATAATTCCTTTAAAGAAAAACAATAAGGTAATTTTAACTAAAATATTTGATGAAAAAAAAATCGATTTGATAAATGACAGAAAAAAGTGTAAAAAAAAAAAAAAAAAGAGATTTAACAATATTCACTATTAATGTCACTTAAGGCAGAACCCTTTTAAGACATTTTTCACCCTCAGAAAGCTCTCTTCAGTTAAAGTGTTTAGGAAAATACCAAATTTTTAAATATCTTTTCAAATATAATAACGTATTTACGTATCATAACTAATAATTTACATTCTATTAACCTTATTCGTTGGAAAATGCTTTGATAGTGTTTTTTAAATGTTTTTCCCCAAAAAAACTTAAAATGAAGATGTTTTATAATTCTTGTTAGCATATCAAATTTAGAGCTGAAGTAACTAGCATAATAAAACTTTATGGAGCGGATTAGAATAACAAAAATTATTTTTTTGAACCGAGCTCGTACAATATTAATTGTAGAAAGAGTGTAATAATTAAGTGGTAAATGGCTAGAAAAGCGATGAATTTAGAAATCTCTAGTATATTGGAAGAATATTTATTATTTGGAAGAAATGTTCAATAAATTATGGTATTACGTTAGAAATTTTTATATACAAAATTAGGAATTTCAAGCTTATAACAGATTAAAGAAAGTTAATAAATTTGCATTATTAATTAGAACTCAATTTTTTGGAAATACTAAACATCTTCTTGTAAAAATCTATCGGAATACTTTTTTTGAAATAAATTTTGTTCGCATCTTCTTCCATGACTTTTGAATCATAGAATGTAACTCATGTAAAAGTAAAAGGCTTTCTTAAACACTATATATATATATATATATATATATATATATATATATATATATATATATATATATATATATATATATATATATATATATATATATATATATATATATATATATATATATATATATATATATATATATATATATATAATGTTTCGGGTCACGAGGAATCATTATTAGACTAATGTCTGCATTTCCTTCGCAGAAAAAATCCCTTTCTTTGAATCCCTGCCTGAGGGTGACCCTTGAAAAAGTCTTCAGGCCGGATTCTTTTTTTTATATATATTTTTTTGGTTTAATTTTTATTTGGTTATTTTGTTTCCTATTAACTTGATTTTAATACTTTTGTATATATATGTAATAATATTTTAAATTCCAATTTCAGTTCTAATTAATTCAACTGAATCTTTGTAAAAATTATTGTGTCAGCGGTTCCCACGTGCCGTGTAAAGGCATAGAAAATCGCTGATATAAATAGATTCTTCTAAAGGATCCTTCTGTTTCTCGTGTCAAGGTCGACACGTGTCAGAAATCTCATGTTATATAAGATCAGGGATAAAATGTTCAGTTGACTTTCATTTTTCTTCTTTTCGCTCTGTGTGCTCGTCGCTCCTGCTTGTAAATAATTATGCCTTCCAGGGATGGATTAAAGAGAATAAAACGAAAATAAAAATGCGAAGTCTCTTCTCTTATAGTCTCTTCTATATATATTGTTACGGAATTTCCGGGGTTCGTTTGGATAGTGGAAGTTATATGGTGTGAAGAACACTCAATCACCAGGCGGCAGTTGAAAATAAAACAACGACGTTTATTTACACGAAGACACACAGGACAGCACAAAGACGACAACTATATACAGCACAGAAGACGATTATCTTCAGCCGAGACGTGCAACATACAAAACAGGATAAACAGCAGCATACAACAGACTACTGCAGACAGTAGAACACAGCTTAGTTCAGCATTAGCTTCATTCCGTCGCTGCTCCGCTTATCTCTGGAAGGCCAGTTCTTTAACGTCGTTTCCGACTACTCTCCGACTCCACTGGTCCACGACTCAATTCACCGTCGGTTCACAACAACTCAGCAGCCGCAGGACTGCTTCCTTTTATAGGCATCAGGAGGCGGGGCTAGAAACCTCTCAATCAATCAGGAAAGTTCGAGGCGTATCTCCGTTCCTCTGGAGGGATCGGGAAAATTCTCGATGTTTCGGGTATAATCTATTTTGGCGCCAAAGTCGCCAAATTCGTCGCCACGTCGCCAAATGGTCGCCAAGCTCTGGAACCTCCTATATATATATATATATATATATAGCCTACCATATATCATGCATTCAGTATGCACATGGTGGTTATGCATAATTTTTTGCACAATTAAAAGCAAATTAATAACATCATCAATAAATAAATCATTATTTTTTTTGCTACTATAATATTTAATGAGTATTAGCCTTTAAAAAAACAAATAAAATCTATTCTTAAGACCGGTGGTTTGTGGTATGTTCTCGTCTTCGGAGCATGAGAATTTCAAGTTTGAGACCCGATTCTCCAAAAGAATCACAGTGTGAGTAAGTCTGGTGCCTATTAAATCCGTCTGGGATAAGCATACTCTCACTTGTAGAGTTCGGAAATTTGGAGAAGGAAGGGGGTGACAGCTCAGGCGTCGTCATCTTTATCTGACTGTTGTTCAAAATTATGAGGTTCAACTTAAAATAACTCCGATTTTTTTTCTAAAAGGGATATTAATATAATGAAGCTAAACAAATCGGAGAACTTTACATTAACTTGCAGTTAGTTGCATTGGATTTTAATTCAATTGAATTAATTTATTAATCTTCTCGAAGAAGGAATTAAAATGGTGTATTACATTGAAACATATGAAATTCTTCAAATCGAACTATTTTAGTCGCATAAGTTTGAAACGTTTTTGCTTAAAATGCTTTTTTCTCAAGAATACTTCACTAGATTTGGATTTAGGACTATGGAACCGAATAAAAAGTTACACATTTTGATGTTTTCCGAGGTATATTTTATTAATTGAAACAATGTAATACATAATCTTTTCATTTAGTACCAATTAATGGTATATGCATATCTCTAATGATTTAGAAATTAATTATGGAGCCACCTTGTAAATTATGCACCTTTAGGCACATTAACTTGTTAATGAAATGACGCCAGTAGTTTTTCACGCAGTTTGAACGGGAAAGGAATATATGGTAAGTATTCGATTCCATAGGTGGGCCATTCATTTTAAAGAGGAGGGGGAAGTGGATGTACAAATTTTATTTTCTCATTATATCTTAGTTAATGAATGAATAGCAAATGAATATAATTAGCAAATATGAATAGTTTTTTAATGTGTAACATTTTTTCTATAAGCGTATTGACAGCTCATACAACTTAGAAATTAAGAACTTATAAATTTAATTAAGAACACACCAATATCCGTTTTACGTTTTATTAGTTTTAATTCGTCACAAACGTGAGTAGTTTCGATAGAGAGAGACGTAGGATAAGGCTCCCAGGTTCATTTTCACTGAATATACATTATAAGAATGGCTTAATTTGTTGAGAATCAAATGCTCTCTCTAATTTTCTTCTTTTTATATGAAATTTCTATCTGAATTTGTGGAAATATTTATCTACGTTTAAAGTTTTTCTCTGTCATAATTTTGAAATTTTTATATTATTTTATTGTTATAATTATATAAAGGGGCTAATTGGTTTTTACACTTTAACATAAAGGAAGTCTTGTTTTAGATGTTAAAGAATTTTATGCTGAATATCTACAAATCATTTTTTAAACTTTTTTTCGTGGAAACACTAAAAAATCCATTATATTTATTCTCCCATTAACGTAGCTCGGATGTTTGAAGAGAAGACCGTTGACCCAATGGTGGTTTTCGTTGCTTGACTAAGTCAAAATAATCTTTGTATAGTTAAAAAAAAACGAGATGTTAAGCTAAATAAATTGAATTCAATTGATTTTTTTATAAGGATTGAAACCAATTTCCTAAATTTAACATGTTAAAAAAACTATCTATCTTTGTCTTCTAGTTGACCGACAGAAATATTTATTTGATTTAAATATGTAAAGTTTCTTCCAGAAAGAAATTGCAATACATTTCTGATACAAAACCACTGCTCGGTTTTTTTATCAGTAAGTTAGAGTCAATTTATAGCTAGTTATTGCATTTGCGAAATTTTGGAACATTTACTCTATTAATCTTAAAACTATTTTAGAAGACCACACATATGCAAGTAGTCGGTCGTATAAGCACAAAGAGCAGATAATGCAGAAAATTCCTGAAATTTTGCAGGTTAAATGCAAATAGCGATAAAGGAAATTTCAAATTAATTTACAGAACTTCGAATAACAGAGGAATTTCATTTAATATGTCATATGGCAAAAATTCTTTATGAACAATCAAGTCGTTGCAGAAGGATAGTTCTACAACTTCGTGAAGAAAAGGAAAAATCCGGTTTACTTAGTTAAGTTACGATGAATAAAGTATATATAATATGACATTATGCATATATATATGCAGAGAGTTCAGATTTCCACGTAGAAATCTGGAGAGTAACAGAGAACACTGATAGCAATAATTAACATATAGAAAAGCAAGGTTACCAATGGATAAATGGTGGAATCGCAAAATCAGAACTTGCGGAATCCTCATAGTAGATAATGATTTAGTGCAGTCAATATGAATTATTTTCGGAATACCAAATTGGCCAATATTCACTTCGTGTACGATTAAACGGAAATGGATGCATTTGTGTTTGAATGAACGGGGAATGTATAAAACTAGGCGCATAATAAATTACCAAATGGCCGTGGATAGACATCAAAATCTTCTGAAAATGTTTTTTTTATTAGTAATAAGGCAAGCCTTGTGCACCACAAAGTACAGCACAAGGCTTACAGAAGTAAGTGGAAACAACTACATACAGAGATAAAAAACATATAAAAATAAGGATTAAACAACAGGAAAAAACAAACAACAAGACTAATTAAAAATTGAAGCAGCAAAGGTAATAAATTTATTGAATGAGAAAAAAGCCATTTTGCGGTCGATCAAAACATGAAGCGGAAGTGGAAACTTAATATTATAGGCATCGAGATCCACAATAAAATCCCTTCTCCCTTCAGTAAGTTTGGAGCAGTCAAAAAGCAAGTGTTCAACATTTTGAACTTCACCCACGCTGCAAGAGCACAAATGCGTGTCCGATAATCCAAATTTCTTGAGATAGTAATTGAAATTAATTACCATGGCCAGTAAGAAATTTTGTTAAGTGAAAATAACTGAAGAAATGCTTGTTATTTAACCTTTGAGAAATTCTGGAGAAAATAATTTAGTTAAAGAGGCAGTTGATGAATTCTGGTACAGATCATTCCATAAGAGAATGGTCTTAAGGGGATGCTCACAGAATCAATGATGTTTATCTCTGTAGCTCGCTTTACAAGCCAATAGGCTCTTTTATTCTCTAAAATGCCACGCTGTGTATAATGTAAATAAAGAGAAATTCAATTGGTTTAATAAAAATAACATGCGTTTTTTCATCCCCTCAGGAATTATTTTCGGAAAATCTTGAAATTTCGAATTTTATTTGGAGAATGATATCGATGCAATAATTGGAAGCTTCCTCAAAAAATATAACATAAACATAAGGCCATTCTATTAATGAAGACATATTTAACATGCACCAGACCCAATTATATGTTATTCCAAAATTCCACTGAAAAACTTCTATGAGTAATCACGCCATTAAGACAATCAACTTTAAATATAGAAAATGAAATTGTCAATACAAAAGTTGATTACTACAGACGTAATTTGTGTTCATTAAAGAAAAATATACCAAATAAATATAAATCACAACATAATAGAAAACAACTTCACACAAGCAGACCAATGCAGTTGTATGAATGACATATGAAACGTGTATCGCTTGCAATGGCATGTCCTTTGAAAAAGAACGTTTCTATACTTTTTTATTGATTAATCATCTTTCTTGCTATTTATCTGTCTTGCTGCATAGATATTAAAGTAATTCACGAAACTGTGATACTATTAAACACGTTGTATCCCAATAAATAAGTGTTGTGTATTTGCTGCTGTATATCTTTTAAACAATTTAGAAGAAACTTTTTACTTGCCCTATTTATATATGAGGCCGCAAATTTTATTACAAAGTAATATGTCTTAACGCGTGCAGTCAGGTGCAAAAGTTTATCTATGGTTTTCCGGATATATTTTGTATATGTCGGATATATGGTGAAACATCCATACCATAATATACATATCGGATATATGGTGAATTTCCTTTGTTCTGCCAAACTCGAATAAAGAAAAAAATTATGATGGAAGAATTTGGTATTATTCATTATTGATATAAGAGTGCGAACTTCAATTTAAATATGTATTAAAACATTTATTATGAAACTTTAATTTTAGAAACATTAATAAAACTTAAAACTTTTCAAAATACCTCTTCTTGAACCAGAATTGCTGTGAATACAATGTTTAGATGCTACAAATAATTATTCAGAATGCTAATTAATGGGATACAGTGTATTTATACAACGTTATTTTGAATCGCAATAGATAGAATGATATTTGGCAATTGTAAATGCATGCTTTTGTAAATACTTTGAGAGTGTTTACTACAAAAATTGTACTTACTTGTAGTCCTTTAAACAAATCTTGAATTCAAACAATATAAGCAGCTGGAAGATGAATGAATGCAAAATGATCAGTTTTAATTCAATATTTAATATCTGCATGGAAACATTCTAACATGCAATGTTTCCTTAAAAGTTCGTTTGCTCATATGCATAAAAATGGAGATACTATCGATAAAAGTATTTGGAATAAACTTAAAAGAGGAGAATTAAAAAACAATTTAAAGATCATTTGCGCGAAATAAAAAAAACTATATGGAAAATAACTAATGGAATATATGGAAAATTCGTCACTAAAGTGAAAGCTCATTCAACCATCTGCAACATATGGAAGATAGATAAATATTTAGCTTAGAATATTAACTCGGTGTATTTGTTCAACTAAAATATCCGAGCAATAGTTTTCACATAAAATAGCATCTTCGAAAAGTATATTTCCTACAGAAGTAATATAGTTATCTAAAGATATTAAAACTAGATACTATTTTTTAAATTTAATGTCGAAATTATTATTTTATCTGTAAAGCAGGAGAAATTCTTTAATACTTATTTATGGATATTACCATTTAATTTTTGCAATAGGAGTGATAAAGTTAGTTTTAATACGATTAAATTATTTTTGTTTTAAGCTTGAATTAAGTGTGAAAAATTTCATTACAAAATGTATTTATTAAAATTAAGCATAATTGACAATTTATTTTTACAAAGAAAGTGTCTATTTTAATCTGAAATTTATTGTACAATTTTCAGTATTTTTCCGTTAAGCATTTTTTAAATTGATTGATATAATCAATTGTTTTTTTATTATTTGAGGCGAATATTTCATATTTTCTTTAATTATACAATTCTTGTTCTTAAGATAACATTTTTAACCAAATGAATTTTTTATTCGTTCTTACATAGTATCCATTAAAAATTTTTTGTTGGCAGTTTAATTATTCCTATTTATGTTAAATTATTGTGAACGTTTGGTCTAAATTGAATAGATATAGTTTGGATTTATAATTTATTTCATAAATTACTAAAAATAATATTTGATCACATCACATCACTTGTTACTTCAATAATAACAATAATTAAAGCTTTGAATTTATTTTTCTCTGCTTTAATAAATCAGGACTATTAGATGAAAATTTGAAAAATGTTTTCAATAAGACAATTATCATCTTTATTACATTCATGTAAAATGCTTATTTTTTAATTGATACCTTTAGGTGAAAGGTAAAAAAAATGTGTCATGAATACAAAATTGTTAACACTTTTTATATGCCGGTGTTCTGGCATAGGGGGTAGCGCGTTTTCCCCATGATCTGGGCATCCCGGGTTTGAGTCCCGGTTCGGGCAGGGTTGTTCTTCATCTATGTTTTATCTGTGAGGTGTGTGAATGTGTTTCCCTGTAAAAAGGAGTTGTGGAAGCGAATGAGTGATGCGTGAGTAGCTAAGGCGTACTCTTCGCACTAGTTGGCACTACTAAAACAGGAGACGCTCCCTTGGCTTAAAATATGTAACCTCGTCAGCGGGCTGGTCTATGACAAGTGCCATAAGAAACAACAACAACAACAACATTCTTTTAGTATGAAGCAAAGTAATGAATTTTTTCAAATCAATAAAGGTGTAAAATATAAGCCAAGCATCGTTGCACAATGCAAGAATTGTGTTTCCTCAACAGAGTGTTTGAAATCAAATATATAAATTTTAGTTTCAATTTTTTCACATACAGAATTAATATTTGATTAAGTTTGAAAATATATTCTAAACTATTAAATCCGGAATGGTTCATATTATGATGACAAGCATATCGACGATAAACAGTTGGTACAATTTTTAATTAACAAAGCATAGAGGAAGTATTGTACTTGTCAATAAATTGGATCTCGAGATTTCAGGTCTCGGACCTGCTTGGGTTTGATAAACATATTTTTGACTTTTGTTTATTTGTCTTTGAAAATGATGATTAAAACGCTTTGCGCTAAGCGGATAAAATCTGTTATATAGAACTACGTTGCCAAAGTTGTAGATTTTTTGCAAATTTTGTATGAAAATTAATTTGAACTCTAGTGAAGTGAACTCTATAACCACGAAATGTAAAGAGTTAAGTAGTTAAAATTTGGTATTTGGATTTAGTACTTAAAATCAATAATACCATGCAAAACATTTGCGACCTTAATCAAGGTTCACAATATTATGCTGGAAGAGTGGTATAAAAAGTATTGGAGAGAAGGAGAGAAAGTTTCAGTGAAACAACTCCTGCTGTATGAAATATAATTTGTTTACGAAATATGGAACAGAATCCACATAAGTTTAAGATAAAGAATTTGGAGAAATATTTAAGTAATCTTACATCAGGCCTTTTTGTTCCATCAATAATTACCCTAAAAAGGCTGTATGTGAAGAAACTGAAATGCCTTGAGTTTTTTTGTAGGGATTTATCATCCTTAGCTGAATTTTCGACCTTAAAATCAATAATATGCTCATTTACATTACGCAAGGCCTTTAAATAAAAGTCAATTTAATAATAAAAATTTACTTTTAAAACGAGACAAAATAATTTTTTGCCAAAAGAAGTCACCTATATTGTAATCATAAAAATTTAAATAGAACAAAGTGCTTCACTCTGAGCTGTACAAGTTATAAAAGACAGAAAAGAGTTAGAAAGAAAGGAGTTTAAACACTTGAAATAGCGAAACTTCGTTACCAGTTTTTAGCTTTCCTTTTGAGAATTCGATTGAATGTATCGGAGTTTCGCCATTTCCTGTAACAAGTGTAAAAGTTAGAGCTCTATCTTTTAGCGTGAGAATTTTTTTTTGGTACGCAAAAAAAGAACAAAGTAAACAAAAGTATTTGAAAGGGTGAGTAACCATGGGAACGAAAAGAAGGAAATTCTGGCTTTTTTGTATTTGGAAATGCAAGCGAATTTACACTTTGCAAACAACTGAATTGTTTTTATTTATTTATGGAACTTCAGAAAAAATTTGAATTTTTGTTTTTCTCGCTTTTATCTTCATTCTAAGAAATTCAGCGATATAACATTGCTCTATTTTATTACAGATTCAGAGAACTTAAAATTTATTTCTTCCTTTTTTAGAACAAGCATGAATGAAGTAAAAAAAATCAAGCTCGAATCTATATATATTAAAGGTAGGTTTACCCTCGATCATTTAAAAGATGGCCAGTAAGACAACGCTACGCAGGAAGGGATATTTATGTTTACTACAATTTCATAAGATAGATTCAGGCATTCCATGCTTAGTTATAAATTTCGTTTTGTCGTCACTGAATTTTTCATTTTCACTACGTATTGTATTAAAATGATGGATTTTTACAGAAAAAAATATGGTAAAATAAAAAAAAAGGGTCAAACGTAAATTTGGAAAACAATAGAAAAAAAACGGCAAACAAAAAAACAAAAATCTCGCATCAGAAAAAACAAAGATAAAAAAAATGTCGGAATTAATCTATGATAAGTGACCAATTTTTTCACGCCAAAAAAACTCACCAAATTCTACAAGTGCATGCTCAGTAAGGGAAAAAATACAATACAGCGTTACGTTGTTGTTCTTTGGTACAAATACTTGCCACGGACCGAACAGCATTTTTCAGCCTTTATACGCCTGCGCTGCCAACTGGCCATCTTATAACTGACCGAATGTAAATCTACCTTAAAAGATTGTATGATACAAAATCAGGCCAGATTTTTAAATTGTCATTTGGTAACAGCTTTTAAGTTCAGATTGTTTACAAGCTTATCTCGGCAGAAAAATGAGACAACGCTATTTTTTGGAGTTGTATTATACGAAAAAATGAGCGTAAATCGAGCAGTTTCGATTAAAAATCGAAATCATAGAAACGAGAAATAAGGATGTAAAAAGATGTAATTGGAATAAACGAAACAGAAGTGTATGCTCTTAATTTAACAGAACTGCAGGAGCATTGCTAATTTTCGCCACAATTGATTTCGCCACTTTAAAGTATAGATAAATAATCAGAATATCATGATATCTGAAATATAATTTAAAATAATATCTTTTCATGATAATATGAATTCATCAAACTTGACTAACATGACTAAATTAATCTTATTATTACCCGTCATTTTCGGCGATTATTATAATGTTGTTAACATTATATCGTCCAATTTTAATGAAATACATCTTCTGAAAACAATTAAAAAGAATCAAATTAAATTTTGATTTTTAAATATCTTAGAATTATATATTTTTGATTTCTAACATTTACATATATATTTCTCTGTTAATAGAAAATTTAGGTTTTAGAAATTAATGATTCAACTTTTTAATAATTGATGAAAAATTAATTTTAGAATTTCATACGATTTGAAATAATTTAAATTTACTTTTAGTAATGAATGTATTTATATTTTCTTATTATTAGCAAAAATGCATAGCTACATCGTGAGTTAGCGAAGGAAGCTAAAATCATGTAATGATTCCAAAAGAATAAGAAATTGATATTTGGGAATTGAAGAGCGAAGCGAAAAGGAGGCGTAACCCTCTAATATTAATTAAAATAATAATATAAATGCTAGATAATTATTTTAATTCTTAAAATCTGATCAATCTTGGAAAAACGAATAACAATTATTTAATACAGTTAATTCATCTTATGGTGAATGGTGATGCGCGAGGATAGAACCTTGGACCTTGTGGTTCGCAGCCCAGTAACATGACCACAATACAAAAGCAATTGCTCGTGCAGTGTAGTTGTTAACTGGCTTATAAGCTATTCACTACAATCTTTACTAAGTTATCCAACTTATTCACTATCAAATCTATGTGCATACTGTGTGGTTACAAATTGAGTTTATTCCATTTTCATTTTTCATACTAATGTTTAAATCTGATCCACAGTATGCGCCAAAATATACTCGTGAAATTCGTGCATCTCGACGAGGCATAGCTCCAGCTACACATGAAGTGAAACAGTAGTGAAGAGGAAGTTTAGTTTCGCAGTTGTTGGAAATGGTATTTCGATGGAGAAGAATAGTATTTATAGTTGTGGTTTATTTCCGCTCATACGGAAGCGGTCGTGAAGGTGGACCGAGTTTGAAAAAGATGGCAGAACAATTCCAAGGAAAGTTTAATAAGACGGTATCAAGTAACATAGTTATGCTGTCTACTATTACGAAATTTTGCCGTTCTGGTAGTGTACTATGTCAACGGAAGGGGAATGTTAAAGGAGAGTGTGTTCAACTGCGAAGATACATCAAGAACTGTGTCTGCATTATGAGTGAAAAATCATCTCTTTTGCAGGAGTCTGAAGCAACCTTTGTTTAAGGATATGTTTGAGAATCTGAGTGAACGATACACGAAGTCTATACGAAGCGGTGCACACTTTGAACACTTACATTACGCATACCGTAGTAGTTAAACATGCTAATAGTGTGTATGCATGTATGTTAATTTCTTTTGATAAAAAATAAACTCAGAGATGACAATAATGTAATTGTTTTCATCTTTTCATTTCTATACCATGTAATTTTGTCCATCTTTCCATTTCAATATTATGTAATTTTGTTCCCCTCTTCATTTCAGTACTATGTAATTTTGTTCACCTTTTCATTTCAATATTATGTAATTTTGTTCACTTTCTCATTTCAGTACTATGTAATTTTATTCATCTTTTCATTTCAGTACTGTGTCATTTTGTCCACTTTTTCATCTCAGTACTGTGTAATTATATTCATCTTTTCATTTCAGTACTGTGTAATTATATTCATCTTTTCATTTCAGCACTGTGTAATTTTGTTAACCTTTTCATTTCAGTACTGTGTAATTTTGTTAACCTTTTCATTTCAGTACTATGTAATTTTGTTCATTTTTCATTTCAGTACTATGTAATTTCGTTCATCTTTTCATTTCAGATCATATTTGGCACATACTGTACATACTTTTATGAATACTTTTTATTTATTATTTTTTATATTAAAAGCAGACATAGTTAGCATTAAAAGGTATAATTTACATTAAAAACAAATTTCAAACTTATTGACCCGTTATATTTTGGCAGTATCTAGATTTAAGGTGAAATTGTGTGTGAATTAATTTTTAAATTCGTGAAAAAAGAGCTGATATCTTATGATCAAAACTTTCTAAAATCAGTTCCTAAATTTTAAACAGTGTTTAATATTACATATATAAAATAATGATATATATCATTATTTTAAGCCCATAAACGATGGCCTGAATTTAACGCCATAGATCATACTTTAATGGCAAAGGAAATTGTCTAAAATAGCGATACAGAAAAATCAGATTTGAACCATTTTTAGTCACAGAAGGGTAGAGAATTTTTTCCTTAAAAGGCTTATCTATCAAAAATATTTTCATTACCCTTGGCAAACAAAGCTGGAAGACTGAATAAAAATTAAAATTTTGTAATTTTTTTAAAGAAATACATTTAATGACATAAAAAAGCAAAAAAAAAAATAACTCCATTTATACTTAATTATCTATCGTCTTCAAAAGCATTGTTTCCCTTTAGGAGCAAAAATCAATCGCTTATAGTTAAGGAACAATGAAACAATGATTTAAAAATATTCAAATAAAATTAATTTTTTTTCATACGTTTGCAGTAACACTGACACTTTCTCAAACGCGTTGAACTATTCTTTAATTTAGTCTTCTTTGTCATCTATTTGTGCTATTGATTTGAAGAATACGAGGGTAATATTTTTTGTCATCGATAGGTTCAAATACAATGGAAAACCCGTCCTCCGATTTAGATAGTATAAATGAATAGTAATTATTGAAAGGTCATATTCAGTGCTCAAGATCATTAAGAAACAATCGAAAGTGATATGAGCATTATGAATACAATGAAAGCTTTGAATGCGGATTAGTAGTTGATTCAAATATCACTAAATTTGGTTCTGAAAGCAAAATGAGGAGTGAATGGTAAAGAAATGTCTAAGAGAAATAATTTCAAGAAGAATAGTTAAATTTATTAGATAATCCTTTGAATGACCACTTATCTTTTTGAAACTCACTAAAATGTAGAAATCATGCATTGTGTTCTACTTCTATTGTTTGGGCACAAAACCTTTAATGGATTTGTAGAATTAAATCCAATTAAGTCAATGTATTTCATGATTTGGAAAAATTGGCTGAATATTTATATTAACTTCAAATAATTACTTTACACCTTGACAAGTATTAGAAATAAAGATAATATGATAGAATTAGATTTTTTAATTTTAGTTCTGACAGAAGCAATTCGATTTTATATGAATTAGCTCATAAAACTTTAACAACCTTATTTAAATAATTTCAATGTATAAAGGTTAAATTGTAAAATTTGAATCATAAAAGAGGAAGAAAATTTATTTGAATCCTAATTCGTCAAAACGATTTTAATCTGGGTCAATAATTCTGCATTTTCATAAACCCCCTCTATAAAGTGATTAAATGAAAGAAGTAATCATTTATTGCACTTTGAAATAGCAAAATAGACTTCTTCACGAAATTTTATGTATTATGTATGCATCTCAAATTTCTATCTAATCTGCTGAAATAACATTAAAACACTCGTTTCACACTTTTGTTCTTTGTAATAACTAATTTATGTTTTCAGTTCCTTTACAATTATTGTTATTATTGTAATCAAATATTTTAGTTTGAAACAGCCTTTTTTTTTAATTTTTCAAAACTTAAACAAAAACTTCTTAAGAGAATAGTGGAGATCATATATGAAAGAACTATGGTAAAATTTCATTAGTAGAGTTACTTCACGTATTATGATGCAATTATTATACAGCTCATATGCAAAATCAAATTTATTTTGTAAAATGGTTTATAATAATTTTATCGAAAATGCTTAAGTATAATTACATTATTTCATATGAGGTTTGAAATTAAATTAAAAGAACAGATATAAAGATTCGAATATACTATATATTTAAAAAAACTCTTTAAATTACAGTATTAAATCAAATGTGTATTGTGATTATCCTCTACAATTATTAATATTAAACTTAGAAAATTTTAGTATATCCCAAACATCTGCAATCTTCGCACAATTTCGTATTTTCTCATTCTACAAGATCTTAGAAACACGAAGTCTAAGAATAAATATAAAGAAATGAGCCAAATCTTTTTCGTAAACAATTCTTTTAAAATCCGCTTAAATTAGTACCTTTACAAGGAATGGGGTGTTGTATAGTATATTATTATCGATGTCTTTGTTAGTTTATTTACATTCATAGCATAGCTTTATTTATCAAGTGAAGAATTAGACAAATAATTTTGTTAAGTGTGATTAATTAGAGTCAACTCGAAACGAAGTTCCAGACACATTTGTTTTTATACTGGTTTATTTTCTTCTGCTAATTAGATGTACAGGAATGATAAATGACTTACTCATATCAACTATCAAACAGAAAAATAAAGAAGTCAAAACAAAAGTTTGAATTGATTGAAACAATAGAAATGATAATAAAAATATTTATTATGGTAGTAAATTTGAGTTTCCCCTTTATTATCACTATATTTTTTATCTTTGTAAAAATAAAATACCGTTCTTCGACAAGAAAATTTCATTTACTAAAGAATATAAGCTTATTTTCTGTAACAACAGCAATGAAAAAAATCTGTAAATATTTAATCTTTCTTATAATAAAGGAAAATATATATGTCTAAATCTTCTAAATTTGGCACAAATATAATTTGGAAGGTAAGCAGAGAAATTTTGGAGTGATTTTTTTAAACGAACTTCTATTAAAATTTTAATTAATAAAAAATTAAACATATTAGAGTTTTTCTACAAGAATTTCTGAAAAAAAAAATATGCACAAAAGGGACTTTACAACCTTTTTAAAAACTGATTTTGCACAAATTTAGGTAACATGAAAATTTTCTTGGATTGTTAGAATTTCTTAAAAATATATTAGTTATTCTAAAGCAGCATTCATTATTGCGTGATATTCGCACCACTTTCATTGCTTCATCAAATATTTAATCATGGGATTTTTTCATTTTTGAAAGTCAAGATGTAACATTTTGTTAATTATTTGGGTTATTTATATGAGAAATTAGAAAGTGAAATTACATTATCTCAAAAGACAATTTGCAGTGTGAAATAGTTAACGTAGACACTCAATATTTTAATAGCCTTATGGCGTCGTGGGACTCGACTGCATTTGGCAAACTTCCTTGTAGAGGGATTTAGAACACGAAGTTATATAAAAGAAATTTAATTTGAATAAAAAATACATTATTTTTGAATCGCCATCTGTATGCCAAAAGCTGTTATTTGGTAACAGACATTTTTGAAATTTGAAAACTTAAATGCAAAATTTTAATTATTTAAATGGGGAATTCAAAAAAAAGTAACTATCAAGTGCTGATTATTTTAAATTTAGAGATAAATTTCACTTATGTCAATAAAATGTATGCTAAGTAAAATTAAAAATGGCAATTTTGCAAAATAGCCTTTAAAATATCAATGAAAGGCATATTTTGAAATGAACATTCTAGAAATAATAGCCATAGCTCAGGTATATTTACCTCTTACATTTTATTCTCTTTATATTTAACTTATATTTTTTAATAAATATTTAAAGTGACATTATAATTTCCAGCAATTGTCAACATTTTCCCCTTTCTCTCAAAGGAAATCTCAATGCTGTAGTATAATTATATGATTGTACAAGTTTATAAAATTTGACATTTTTCTTTATTTAAATAGTTTTATCTCGATTGTATATTTAATGTTTCGGTATCAAAAATAATACCAATTTTTCTGGATCATGCAAAGAGGATTTTACATTTATGTAATTGGAAATAACGAAACTGAAGTACTTTTAAAAACACTCGCACGTACAAGTTATCAACGAAAAAATTACTCAAAAAATCAAATCATTATAGTGTTACATGTGTATTAAAAAAAACTTAGATAATAAAACTTAGACAATCTTATTTTTTCCTTTAAAAGAGAATTAAAGATTTAGATTTTGTAATTGGTTTATATACATTTATTCCAAAGTTCTTCATACCGCTTTTCCATGCCTTTTTATCTTAAAAAAATATACTTTTTTGTTCTTTACGCAACACAGCAAGATTTTCAAAACAATATTCAATATCAGTGTGCAAAAAGTGTATTTTTAAGCGAATGTTGGCCCTTTGTACTAGCATAGCACTTAGTACTTTTATGAGAATAGAAGTGTTTTTAAAGTTTTGATACATTTTTTTTCATTAGCATTGTATAGTTAGCTTAGTTGTAATTTCTGAGAGAATCTTAATTATTAATCGATGCTTTTTTTGCTAGATAAATTTAATTTTTTCTATTAATTTTATGTCTTTTTAAAATTACCCTTTTAATACAAAGTCCAGATAAATTGTTTAAATGTCAGGTACAAGGAGGTTAAGGGGATTTGTTTCTGCCTTCATTAATTTCTGTCTAATCACTTTCTTTTATCCTGGAAGAAATGTTTCCTTAGAAATTCTACTATTTTTATTATATTTTCGGTTTATAGATCTTCTAAATCAATAGCATTGGAAACAAAACTTTTTCGTATAGCGACTTTGAAAGTTTAGTTACACAATTTAAATTTAATTAAAATCCTATTAATTCAGTAATAAAATTCTTAATATTTTTTATAAGGGAAAAATAAAGATTTTTGTATAATTCTTTTAAAAGTAATGGATAAAATATAACTATTTTATTACATCGTATAGGAGCTTCCATAATATTTTTTATTTATTTTATTTTATTCAGAAATTAATTTTGAATTCTAATAACAATGCATTTTATTCGACAATATCTGACTTGAGTTTTATTTAATAGATTCCCTTTTTTTATTTGTGAAAAATCTGAAAGTGATAAAAAATAAAGTCATTTTTGTCATCACCTCATATGATTCAATAAAAACTATATTATATGTTTCAAATTCGTGTTAGCTTCTGCTATTTCTCTATTAGCGCCTATGCCTGAAGAAGTTTTAAAATTACATCAAGATGAAAATTCAGTGACACCTGATTAAAAAAAAATGAAGATATTATTTACTTAAAAAAAAGAAATACTTTATCAAAAGAGCAATTTCAATGAGAATTCTCTTCTTGATTTTAGTTATAATATCAGAAAATTTGAAATTGGAATTTTTTTTAAATTACTCTTTTTGTGAAACGAGTGAAATTCAGAAAAAGAGTAATGAATGTTTCAAATGTCATTCTTGTTAGTATGACCATCGATTTAAGTTTATATTTGTTTTTCGAAATAGCTTTGACGAAGCTTTTAATGAAATGTGCATTTGCCTCAAACAACTACAATGAGAATCATTATTTTTAGATAATTACACCGATTTTTCAGAACTTGATAACAGTTATGTACTGTTCAGTTATTTATTTTTGAATAAAAATTTCAGAATATATATTTTTTAATTTAGATTTTTTGGGATATTTGAAATTTAAAGACTTAACTATTAAATTTAATTCAAATTATATGTTATAGCCAATTAAAATTTGTTTTAAAATGTTCTAAGAAGATACATAAAAATATAAGCTGATACTTTAAAAAAATAATTATACACAAAAGAAATGAAATACTTTCAGTTATTAATGAATTTTTTTACAAGAAATTAAGACAGCTGTATAAAGATTTAAACTTCATATAGCAACGTTTCTTAATATATAAATATCTTGAAATGTTGAAGCTAATTGGTCCCCCATTATCGAGGGATATACAACACAGAAAATTATCAGAGTTAAATATTTATCTAGATCAATTAATTATTTGCATAACAATTTTCAAAAGTTCCGAGTAATAGTTTTCTGATAAAATATTAGCTTTAAAAGCTATTTCTAATGAAGCATTTAACGCATATATATATTTTATGCTCTATGTAAACACGAATGTGAGAAGAAATAATTTTTTTCCAAGTTATGTAAGAAAGCTCCTTTACAATTTTTAATTTTGTTGATTACTTAAGCTGTGTGACTATAAATAAAAGAATTCAGTTATCTCAGGTATTTCATTTCTTACTTATATTACATACATGAAAGATATATTATTAAATAAGCTATAATAAATGTATTTCTAATAAAGGAGAATAAATTAAATCATTGCTGACAGATAAAAATTAATAAATTATACAATAATATTGTTTCGATAGTTTGCTCTATTTTAAATATATAAATCGTATTTACTATTTGCAATGAAGGAAAGTTCCTTATTTATTTACATCTAATTACATTTCAAGGCAGATTGAAATTCTATTGTATATAATTTCAGAAAAAATATTTACAAATATATAATTTATTATTTGTTTTATATACAAAAACTGTTGTTTGTGCCATTTCAGTAGTACATTGAAAGCTGAAAGATTTTATCAGCTTTCTGGAAGTCGAATTAAATCATATCTTAAAATATAGTTAATATGAACTATTTTAGAAAATCTTTGCTGAATTTCATACCATAGTTTCACTTCATTAACATTTTTAATTGTAATAAATAATTTTATTTTATTTCGATAATTTGAAATCAATAATCTATTTTATGAATATCCATATGAAAATGAAACTATATGGACATTTAAAAGTGCTTTGCTTTGAAAATTGTCAGAAGTTTTAAAATTTTAAAATAAGTTCTAATTTGGAAATTTTTTTAAAGTAAGCTATCGCTTCAAAGTAAACGAATGAAATGAACAATTTCTGATATAAAACATTCACAAATTCCTTTTTTTTTAACGAAACTGAGTAATAGAAGAAAAAAAAATATCAAATGAGCTATTATCATCTATCCACATTTTATAATATTCCATTTATCAAAAAACTTATCCTTTTGATTACTAACGAGACATATATCTCACAAAATTATATCACATTAAAATTAGTTTAAATAGTTATTAAAAGTCGTTTTTTTTGGGGGGGGAGTTATATGTCTATCATTTCTCATCTTCTGGCTTGAAAATCTTTTAGAAAAAGAATTTCGTTCGAAAAAGTTGTCTTATTCAAAGTTTATTCTGTGGCGGATTGGGATGAATGTGGATAGAACCTGGTACCTTGTGGTTCGCAGTCCAGTAACATGGCCATAATGCAAAAGCAATTGCTCGTGCAGCGTAGTTGTTAACTGGCTTATAAGCTTTCACCGCAGACTCTCCCTCCAGTGGGTCGGAGGTGAGACGAACGATATGGCTGTTGAGTGGTGATGTATTAGCTGTTGATTCTAATGTGCCTGTACCCATTTGAGTAGCGCCAAGCGTTATGGCAAGCGTGTGTGGGTGAGTGGTTGCTGATGCTGGTGCTGCGTCAAGTGAATCTGACGACTTTGGTTGCGGGTAGATGGCGCCACAACAGCTTTACGAAGGTTGAAGGTTCATCGTCCGAGGTCACCAATGTAGCGGATTGGTATGAGCGAGGATAGAACCTGGGACCTTGTGGTTCGCAGTCCAATAACATGACCATGATACAAAAGCAATTCTTCGTGCAGCGTAGTTGTTAACTGACTTATAAGCTTTTACCACAATGCTTTTCCCTTGCATAGAAAATGAAAAGAAAAAGACATTAAAAAATCCTGAAGGGTTAAAGGAGAGTCTGGGAAATATATTTTAAGAACTAAATAAAGAAATGCACCAATTTTACAAGCTTCCCATCACCTAAAGTAATTGCAGTTTATAATTCAGTTTACACGTTTGAGGCATGATCGAATCTTTATAGACAATTTGTTTCAGGCAAGAAGAAAATTCCTAAAGTAATATAGTGATAAATTTTCTTCAATTACCATTTTTATGAAAGTACTTGCATCAAAATTTAAGATATACATATATGTATAAATATAACTTTGTGTTTTAAAATTCAGTTATAATTTTATATAATATTTTCATTAAAACTAAATTAATTTTTATGTATGATTTTACAAATTTACCAAGAAATCGATATCAGAATACTCCTTAAAACAAATATTTAAGCTAAAAATGAGATTTTAGAACAAATAAAATTTTATATTAAATGGAAAGTATAACAAGCAATTATAAATAACATGTTCTCAGAATAATAAAAAAAATGTTAAATTACATAAATGGTCATAATATGAATAGCGAAACATACAAAAATATAGCTATTTACAATTTTATAGTGTATATCCAATTGGAGAAACTACTTACGGAATGCTGATTACCATGCTTTAACCTGGACCTGGCCAATTAACAGAGTTAACGTAAAGTTACGTGATATTAGAAGAGTCTATTTTAATAAATTAGGAGATAAACGTGAACCATAGTTTGTCATATCTGGTTGTATTTATATCAGATAATGATAAAATTTTATTTCATTCAAAGAGTTTTATTTAAATTTGAAGGGGATTAAAATGAGAATAAAACGAGTAGAGATTAAAAAAATAGGTCTAAACAAATGATTAAGTAAAAATTGATTTTTTCGATTTTGTTTTCATTTCGAAAATTTTAATAAATGATTGGAAACTTCGCCTTTTCTTATGACTAGATGAAAACTTGGTCCTTTATGGCTTAGGGCTAGAATTTTCTTTAGGCGTTTATAAGAAATAATTAAGAATATTCCGAAATACTGAGTTACTATTAGAAAAAAATGAAGGGAATTTTAACATTTCTATGCATAGAAATGTAACTAAATTTATAACTGAAAAAAAAATGAGTTTTTTTTTTCTTTTTTTGTTCTATGTGCTAGAAAGACAAATTTTGTTTCTCGTCAAGTATTTGTTAGATGTTTAATTCTCAGGCTTAATTTTTCTTTATTGTGCTTTGTATTTTATATGTTTGTTCTTTTACTTTTTTTTATAAAAAGTAAAGAAATTGCAAATTCAGTTTAAAAGATTCAGTAATCTAATCAAATGAACTAATTAAACATTCATAGAAAATACACTTAACGGCATTTTGGTAAATAATTTGTAAAAATTATGGTTTAAATGCCAAAATGAGAATCTTTACTCAAAAGTTATGAAATGATTAAAATAAGTACAGTGTAAGTGTAATAAGTGTAAATTATACGATTTTATATGTAATTATTTCTAACTGACAGAAAAATGTGTCATTATTATTCGGAATAATGTTTAAAAACATGATAGGTCATTAGACCGCACTATTCATGTCAGAAATATTAATCTCATTTTTTTTAAAATTCTAACAATTAGGAGGTAATTCTTTTACTTGTAAAAAGACTGCAATTTTCCTTTTTATTAATGTTTAATATACATATGGAGAAGTTTACTTCACGAGTCTAATGAACTTAGATCAAAAGAAAAATACTTCATTAGTACGGAGTAAAAACAGGTTTGCTTCTGAAGTTTTCGAAGTTATTGTGCACTATATTTGAAGCTTTGCTTATTTTTATAAACCAAAATTTTAATTTAAGTTTTGAAAAATTCATTTTCACAGGCACATTTCATACTAAGCTAGCACTAAAATATGTAATTGTGCTTTCGATGTTAATTCCTTGAATACCAGATGGACAGAACATACTTATTTTCCGTTATTTATATTATTGGATATACTCAAATTTTATACCTGGTAAAATAATGTAAAGATTGAGTTCAAATAAAATCTCATTTTTTTAAAGTTGAATCTATTATTATTATACTTTTCATAACGTGGGGTTCAAAATTTAAGTTAGGATTAAAAAATATTTCTTCGATATTTGTTACGTCATTAAGTATGCATGCACTCATTGTAGGATTCTCAAGTGGCCAAATGTAAAAAATAATTACTTTAAAAAAGGAAATCATGTACGCAGCATCACTTAAATGTGTTCCAACCTTCTTCTACAGAGAGGACCTTCCCCGAGTTAAATTTAAATCTATTTTGAAGTACTTCAAATAGATTTCAGAAAATTCCAAAAAATTCTTCAAATTTCTTAAAAGGGTTATGAAGTCTGAAAGACTACATACCTTAAAGTAGAAAATTATAGGTTTAGAAGTTAATAGTCAAAAGATACACACTATAAGCCAAGATAGAAATCGTTTTATTTTAAATAAATATCAAGCACGACACTTTATCTGCCTTTAAAAATACAAATGAAACAATTGCAGATTGGTTCCCAAAGTGTGCAAGCGCCGTTATCCACGTTTCACGAGAGAATAGAAGCGGTTGGAAAAGAGAAACATATATTGCTAACCAAGTGATTGCAATTACAGTTATCGAACAAAACTTTACATACCATATATTGGCAAAGGACTAGCTCACAGAAGGTTTGCTTGAGCCATGCTAAATAGCAATAAAAATATGAGATAGTATTTATAAACAGGATTGCATCACTATTTCTTAGAGGTTAATCTTCATTCAATTCTGTTCTGTTCAATATTCATCCTATATTTTATGCATCTTGAATAAATAAAATTTCTGCTAATTTAAAAAAAATGGCAAATAAAGACATGCAAATCTAAGATAAGCAATGATTTTAAATCAAATGGCAACTCTTTAAATAGTTTAATCAACTGAAAGATACATCTGAATCATTTTAAAATAAATAAACTAACAAAATGTCACAGTTTTATGAAATTAATATTTCTTTGTAATATTTATATAATAAAAATGGGAGATGTACGAAAATGCATTGAAATATATTTAAGTAATAATTATTTTATCTCTTCATCTAATATTTCATTATATTTACTTCCATAATATTTTCAAACTGACTTATGCAGAAATTAATTTAACTTCAAGTATATATTATTACTCTACAAATTTTATATGAAAATAGAATATTTATTTGTAAAAAATAACGAAAATAGAATATTCCCTATTAGTACAAAATACCCAATATCCTCATTTTCACAATATCCTCATGCTATTGTCCATCATTCAAAATATAGTGCAATAACTCCACAATTTTGTTCAATATTATGTGTTAAGAAATTGATTTCCATAATTATGTAATAAAAAAAGGAGAAAAGGCTTGAACCTACTATCGATTTAATTAATATTCTTAACTTAGGAATATCAAACTATTTAGAAAAATCTATCCCTTTTCTTTTCTTAATATTACTTTCTTTCAGCACGATGGCAGTAAGTTGGATTCAAAGAGGAAATTTTTTATGTCATTAGTTCCCTTCCTCTCCATTTTCTCATTACTTTCAGTTTTTTAATTATCCTTAGAATGAAGTGAAAAGAAAAATAAAAGAATGCCATTAATATTCCCAAAATAAATTACATTTTTTTACTTCATGAAAAAGCCCATTGAATGCTCGTTACGTTGAAGGTAAAAAGTCAAACCGATTTATGTTATTTACTCTAAAAATTGGCAATTAATTTTGTTTCCCATACTTTACGCATAACAAGAATGTGCAATAAGTAGTTACGTGCAACAATCTAGTTTAGAAGATGTAATGTTGTAAATTGCTTAACGATTCTTAACTGAATTATTTCAGAATAGCCACATTTGGAAACAATATAGTTTACTAAAAATGTCATTTTTATTTAAACATCTAATGCTTAAATTCTGTCAAAAAAGAAGTATTTTTAAGTAACAAATTGTGATGTACACTTAGGTTATGTTTCTTTGATAGCTTTACACGTTTTCTCAATTGCGAGCATACATTTTCCTTATAAAGTAAAGTTCTAAGATAAAGTCAAGTTCCAAGATATCATTCCAGAATTTCTCGGGTTATCTGCCTTTTAATTACATGTGTTTTCGTGCATTGTTGTCGAAACCTTATTTCTCGTGCAACGAAGAGTAAATAGAATCTTTGAAAGTTTCAGCAATAGAAGAAAATTACAAGATTGATTTAACTATGAAAGGAAATAAATTTGATTTTTAATGCAACAATAGAAAGCATTGCTGAAAATTATCCAGAAAAATACAAGGTATCTGCAAAACAACTTTTCCTATTTGTAGTAAACTTCAGATAAAATTAACGAGTGAAAAGTAGGAAGATTTGGATTTTTTGGTTGGCGGTACCATTAATTTTCCAAATAATTTAATCATTAAAAAGTCTGGAAAGATTATTTAATATATAAAGGAAAAAAAAGAAACATTTTAAAGATAATTAGTGCTTTCTATAGTGTTTTGAAAAAATTTAAAAATTCCATCACATGAAGTTTTTATCATTAATCACAAAATGAGTACGGATCCTATTTATCTATTATAACTTATACGAACTATCTGAATGTATATTTGATAATTTATTTTTCATAAATTTTATTCGTAATGAGATAGAAATTCCTAAATAAAAAAAATAGTTAATTGATACTCTTTACTAAACTCAATAGTGACACCTGACCACTACTATCACGGCATATCAGTCCCATAAAACCATTGAATATTCCTTTCACGACTTGTCAGTTTTGACTACTTTTCCAACAACTTATTTCAGCGTTGTATGGTTGCATATTTTCAGATTTAATAGTTGCATTGTGGTGATAATATAATATAATCATAGTTTTATTTATTATGTTTGAAAATTACATGTAGAATTACAAAGAAACATTTCGGATTTTTAGGAAACAGAACCGTTTGATATGACATTAGAGAATCTAAACAAAACTTTGGACCCACACAAAAAAATTGTGTTATTTTTATTAATCAATCTTTTCAAATACGCTAATATTCACATAAAATAATTTATTAAAGCTTTATTAAAATGAAGGAAATGCTTCGAATACTTTTGTTAACAGTTATCTAAAGCAAAACTGAAGGAATGAATATCAAGGATATAACGAAAAATGTAAACTTGAGCTTTAAATGGCTAGAAACGAAAGGAAAGTTTATAAAATAAAACTTACCGAATTATACGTCTTGTTTAAATTTTATCCAAATGCATAAGTATTCTTAAGCTTCCAGGTCTATAATTGTGATACCATTTCATAGCCGAATGAAATGTTTTTGAACCTTTTCTTGTCGGTTTTTATAAACATATTTGCAACCCACATTGGCTTGAGTCGCGAGTAGTATATTATTTTTCTCTCAGATCATGAATCTCTAAGCTGCGCCATTTATTTTATTTTGTGCTTATTATCTTTATTCTATCTTTTTCAAAAATCTTGGAATGTTAAGTGGGAGATTTACTTAAGTTGAATGACATTTATAGAAGTGCTCCTCACTACAAACTTCCTCTTGTGGGCACTGCATTGTATCTCGCAGTTTCAAGCCTGTTTCAAAATGTGGGACGCAGCCTTCTTTACTTTACGATTTCTAATCTGTAAATATTTCTATGAAACGCTCATTGACCTCTTGCTGTTTGGTATTTCAAGTCTTAATATTGGTGCCAACTATTAATTCAAGAACGTCATTGTTTGCTCTTCTCACCAAGCTGTAAATAAATCCGCACCGTTTATTACGAAAAATTTCTGCTTGAGATTGTTTTCTTATCACCGATGCATGTATTTTCAATCCTGACTGCTGGGGCTTTTGTTTGTCGAATGTTTACACTGATCACCATAGTTCTTCTGAAAATAATATCAATGAACCAATCTACTCTCAAAATGCGTTTTACCTTAATTTTTGATTTGTTACTTCTGCTGTTTCTGCTTGTTATTTTAACTAAGTAAATGCAAAGTTATGAAATTGAATTGCGTAAGGAAGACACTATTGTGCTATGCTTGCTGCATTATTAAATGAGAAACGCTTTAAGCAAGCAGAAATTAGCAGTTTGAACAAAATTATCATTTATGAATTTTTCCATAAATACAAGGATATTGGTTATAAAGGAATGCTATGCCTATGTAACTGAAAATAATGATATACCGTAATACAATACGAAGTCGAGTTAAAGTGCCATGTTCAACGCGTTTACAGGATTGCTTTAAAATTCCACGAAATGAATAATAGAAAAAAAATTCCTTAGTTCGGCTGTTTAGAATGAATCGCTGTTTGTGTAGCTAAGATTAAAACAGTACAAGTTGATGATTGAAAAACATTCAAGTTGGAGAATCGAGAAAGGTTTGATTTTGATTAATCACTGATCATAAAATATTTGGCATTATGGTATGGAGTTTTATAACAAGCCATATCAGATGAATGCCAGATATTAAAGATCTTATAAAGAAGTAAATATTTGGTTAAATTTATGACAGCAATTTAGAATTATGGTAGAAGTTTTTAACCGTATCAGACTACTAATTTTCAACTACTTGAAGGAAAAAAACAAAAAAAAAACAGCTAGTCATTTTTTAGAAACTGCGCATTTCAAATGGCGAGAGTTGCTCGCTCGGAAGCATTTTAAAACATTGTTTAATGAAGATCAATATTTAATTCATTACAAGTTCTAAGTTATAGGAAATAGCAGTAAAAGTGGCTCTTAATTAGGTTTTCAAACGAAGCTTAACTAGGAATTCAAAAGCATTTGAAAGGTGAGAAATTTATTCAACGTATTTCTCAGTATTACATTACACCCGAAGTTTACTACATTTTAAACAAACTTTGGACTTAAAATAAGCCTTAAACCTTCGACCTTAAAGTTATTCACGATTGTTTGATAAATGTCACTTGCGGGAATTCTAGCATTTGACGAGTACTAGAAAAATATAATTTAGCAAGATTAGCAAAGAAAGCAGTGTTTAATTAAAATTTTTAAAGTTTTATAAAGCTTAAATATTCAGCTGAAAATATGCATTTTATTACTTGCATACAAATTTGTATTAATTATAATATCTTCAAATGAAAACAAGCATTAAACAGATCTGCAAATAAGTTTTAGAAAAACGAACTGCATGAAAATTTCGGTTTTTACAGTGCAACACTAAATAATCTCTCAAATTAAAAGTTTCATCTAAATATAATTCAATAGTACGGTAAATTTCAGTTATCCATAATTCATGCTGCAAGATTTATCTAAAGTTCTAGAATTCGATTAAAAAATTTAAATTGAATTAATTTATATAATTCCAGATTTTGTAATAAGTTAGTACTTTGCATTTTATTTTTATACGTATTAAATCATCAATAGTATTTTTTAGCAATCGTTAAATATTTTTACTGAGATCAGTAGGATAACATTTAGGCATGATTTTCGACAATAACATTGCACATTATTAATCCACCAAAGTAAAAATGGACTTTGGTAAATATTCGGTATAAATGATAGCAACACCAAAGAAATTTTCAAAAAGAAACAAGCGATTTTTGTCAAATAAGCTTTATTAATTACAAAAATTAGAATTACAGCGTTAAGTGAGTATATTTGTAAATTTACAAGTACAACACTGCACACTGGCATAAGAAAATACGAAATTTCAATTTTTGTATAATAAAATTTTAAATTTACAATGATAAGCATAACACAAGTTTTTTAAATACATATTTTACAATGTAACAATGGAGATTGAGAACATACTATAACAATAATATTTTGCAGATATAACATGAATAAGAAATTCTGGAAATAAAGACAAAAATTTGCTAATATTGTTGACAAGTATCAAAATATAGTATTTAAAGAGCTCACAAATCATATCGAAGCATTTCCAAGCTATTAAAATATTGAGGTTTCAATAATCACAGTATTAAATTTTCAATATGTGATAAGTCACGATTTATTTGCCATTAGGATTCTTAAATAAAACAATTTATTTACAAAGTTCAAATCGTAAAAATTAAGTTTGATTCCAAATTTTAGCTAAATTGGAAAGTAATGTTAGCCAAAAGTCTACAATAAAAAATAATAAGTACATGTCGACCCAGCTGAAGGCTTAATAGTTTGAAAATATACTTTCAAGCATCCATAACATACATTATAGTTTTAGCAATATTAAGAAAAATGGACGTTTGCTAGAATTCCTGTTCTATATTACTCGATATCAACGAAATTCAAGTAACTAGGTTCAATTTGCATTGAAAGTATATATATGCAATATGGATTTATAGACTTCATTTCTTCAAATGTAGTAGATAACATTTTCCATTATTTTTTTAAGAAATAATTTTATTTTCTATTATCTCCAAATTTTTATTTGAATTAAAGAATTGGAAATCAATAATGCTGCAAGTCAAAATTTCTATTACAGAAGTAGCAACATCATTTAAATTCGAATTAAATTTAAACGAAAAATAACAGATTTTATAATCTTAAATATCCAAGTTTATTCAGTAGATACTACAGATTCTAAATATATCAATAGCAAAGATTATTTTTGAAGGACACATTAGCCTTTAACTTGAACATATTAACTATCTTTTAATGTTTTTAAAAAGGTACTTCATTCGGTGGTTTCATGAAATTTGAAATGTTATTTCAATCTTATGAAGAAATGTAAACATTTCATTTCCAATACTTGAGAGCACATTACTCAAAAATAGATAAAAATGTAAAATTTTCTTACGATAGAAAATTTAAACTTCAATATGCATTCACAAGGCAATAACATGAAAATGTAATTAAAAAATATCTGCTAAAAGATTTAACTTCAACATTCAAATTGCATCACAAGTTCATTTGCATATATAAGCAATACAATAGACCCATAGAAAGAATGCAACTAAGCAATATTTAAACAAAAACATTACTATTTTTATTCAGCAAAAATTTCACTTATTACAATGCTGTTAACTCCAATATTAGAAGTTATAGACAAACACTTGAGATACGAGGACATAGATATACAAAAAACAAGGGTTAATCAATTTCTGAATGACAGTTTAAATATGAAGCTATTGTATATTAGTTTATATTTTATCATATTCATGGATTAGAGATATAATAAAATGAAGTTGAGGAAAAAATTAGGCATTTCATGTCAATTTCAAATGAAAAGTCAAATTAAAGCAGTATAATGTTTCCGCAAAAATTGCATGTTCCATAATTGACATTATTCAAAAAGCGCAAAAGTTTAAAAAAGTATTATACAAGACATAAGGGTAAGACTGGGTGATGGCTCTTTCATTTCTGTGTAATATCTTTAAAATTCACAGAAAATTTGTTTTATTTTCCCCATTTTTTTGTTGATTATAATTTGGTTATTTTTTTTGAAGCATATGCCAGAATCATGTATAACTGGCCTAACTTTGCAACAGGATGCGATTACAATATTAGCAGACAAAACAATGTCAGCCATACAATAAAATGTCAGCAACTACTTGAATACTTAATTAAAACTATATGTACTAATAATTCGGGGCTATATACATCTAAATAAATCAAGAAATCTAAGTATTTGATGCTTAAAAGCCATATTGATCTCCTCGTACCATTCTTTGTAACGGAACAGAAACAATCTAATCAGCATTTTAATGAATCTTCAGAAACGTATGTATCCCATTTGTATGTTTGTTTTTTTTTAAATCACAGTACAAACCATACGTCATTTACACATTGATTGATGTGAATGGCTACAGCACCTTCAATAAAAAACTTCCGGATGTGCTTCAAGCAGAATCTAAGGCTTTCGAAAATTGATTCTTCAAGAATGCCGATCTCTTTTCTATACAAACACTCGTAATATTTCAGCCTCGTTTTCATACTATATATCAGGCATTGTGTGTAATACTGCAATTGCTTCGGATGTGCTTTCTAGTCATGGATTTCTAGTTTCTAAATTTGTTCCATGACAGCTTATTTTGTATTATTACAATCTGCTACCTGACACTTACTATTACAACCCATTATCCGACTATTACAACTGACTTCGCTAAGAAGTAAAATTTTAAACAAATTTTTATTACGTAACATTGTTGGCTAATAGATTAATAACTGTAGGTAACCGATTACATAATGGATTTCGGATAATTAGAAAGACTAGAAAATTAAAATAATTTCGATATATTATTTCGATTTAATAATTTAAATATTGAAGCTAAGATTAATAATTTAACCTAGCATTTAGTGCATTTTTGTTCTTGCCTAACATTATCAGAAATATGAATACCCAAGTAAAGCTTAGACCCTTTATACACTGCAAATAACTTCCAATGTTAACAGTAATCTAGTTAAAGGTTTTATATTAAAAATCTTGAGTTGATATTTCTGACTTAATATTAGTTCTAATTTTAATACGGAATTTGTTTAAAAGTAAAAGTTTTGAAATTAAAATCTACGACAATATTTAAAACAATCTACCGCAATGCAAAAAGACATTAAGTAGCGAAAGCATGAAATTCTATGTATGTGTTGCGAAACGTTAGCATAATGTTTAATTTTTAGGTAGATTCCTATAGATTACCTATTGCAATGGTTCTCATGACAAGACTATGGGAAAATTTTATAAGTTCGTCATCGATCATGGTCCCTAGAGTCTAAAACGACCCTTCGTTCAAAAGTTTATATATGCGTATAATGGTTTACCCATGCTATCTTGTGTACAATATAGAGTAATTTTGATTGGATTTTAGTTCGAAATATGTTGTTAAAAACGTAAAAATCACGGACAAGTTTATCAATGGGACATCTAGCTCAAAAGGGTTTGAAAGTGTGTGTGTGGGGGGGGGGGTTGAAATTTTCTTTTCGCTATAACTATTGTAGTTAGAAAAATAAATCCAACTACAGCCTCATTAAGACAAACATTAACTTTTGCTTTTCAAGTTTTTCGATAACTGCGATATTTTGGAAGGTGGGGGCTGAAAAGCGATTTTCACGCCCTAATTTCGACTCTAACATCAATTTATGTTGCCAGATAGTAACTTAGATGTAAAGTAACTTTCGTTTTCCAGCTTGCCGAGAGGAGTTTTTGTTGCATTAATGATATATAGTGGTAACATAAGTTAAATATATTTAAAAATTGAATCGAGAATTGAGTAATTGAGTAATCAAATGCAATAACTGATTATGAAATTTTCGTACAAATAGCTTCTCTTTTTGTCAAAGCGTTATTTATTAAAAAAACTTAAATGGAGTAAAAATTAGTTAAGCCGTTACTTTAGAGTTCCACCTTTACGACGACAGATTGAGAATTGAAATTTCCACTTCGGAGCCGGAAATAACGGGAGATAGTTTATTATTAAAGACTTAACAGTTTAATAGTTTCAGATACTAAAACATGGATAATTTTTTTTTAATTTTATGCAATGGAACATACTGCGAGCTGTCATATTTAAGATTACAGATTTTAAATTTAAGATTTATTGAAGATTTTAAAAACGTAAAAGATTTTAATTTAAGATTTCAACTTTAGAAAAAAATTAGAAACGGGTTTTAATCTTAGTTCAATATTATCCTAAATAAGAAATTTACATATTGGATGCCAGAAGGATAAATTAAGCTTCTTTATTTCAATCATACATACGGAAAATTCCATTCCAAAACATAAAGTACTGAACCCTCCCGTCAGCCGGCTGACCTACCCACCACTTTAACTTCGCGATATCACAAGCTCATCCTCAATCTTTCATTCATTCATTCATTTTCAGTTTCTCGAAGTACTACATACGTTTACGCACTCAAATTGCACTCAATCTTTCAAACTCAATACACCATTCCTTCCACTTCTCTTGCAAGTTACACTTCAGATTTCATTACCATAAAGAAGCATAATTTATTATTTCTTCATCCAACTACAGTATAGACATTAATAGTTACCGAAGAATTTATAAGATTTATTAAATTTAATACAATTAACTAAAAATTATACTGAACATTTTTTTTTAATGATAGATTTTGACAACAAAAACAGGTTATAGAAATGCCAGTCTAAAAACAAAAAAATTGACAGCTGCTGAATGATTTCCAGTTGTAGCTACTTTGCGAGAGAAGTTGACCTGCGAAATTGATTCAAATTTTACTCTGCATAATTTTAGAAGAGGCACAGGTTGTAATATACTAATCGATTCACTGCATTCAAGAGAATCAAAAATTCATAAAGACTATTTGCAGACACAAAATATTTATCAAAAAGTTAGGGATTGCCAATATTTGATGAAAATTTAAACATTATTTAAAATTTAATGTTAGTGCCTTTGAAACTTCAAATGATTGGAATGATACAGATAGAAGAAAAGTTTAGAATCGTCAGTTTTCCTCGTTCCTCTCAACTAAAGTTCGATAATTTATACAATCCATATTACCGCTAATAAATTCCAGTAAAAGCATTAAAGTAAGTAGAAATTTTATGTAGTTAATAATTCAACCATGTACTTCTCGAAAAATTTAAAATGGAACTTCATATTTTTGCAATCTCTGATGAGTAACAGATTAAAAAGATTGAATTTCAAGCTAGTATTTTATGAAATTAGGTACATTTGAAGAGCAACTTTGTTATAATTGAAAATAAATGTTTCCCATTATATTTCAGAAATGCAAATTTGGCATATTTTAAAAGTTGAATTTAATGATGATCCGTCTCAAAGAAAATTTCCGATTTTATGATTCCCTTAGGAATTCTTGGTAGATAAGTTTATGAAGTACAAAAAGACTTTGTGGCGAGTTCCACTATTTGAATTTATCCATCCTAAATTATCACTTAAATTTAAGAAAAATCAATACCACAGATGCATTTTTAATTGAATTTAAACTGAATTTACCAATAAAATATGGTAAAGTTATTTAAATGCATAATTTTCTGCAAGATAGCCAGAAAATATATTTAAATTCCAATGTTAAAACACGAGATTTTGTCAACTAGACTAAAAAAGTAAATATTTCTCTGGTGAGGGAGATAGCAATTTTGGCTTTGAATCTCTAGTAAGGTAAAGAATTTAGTATATTTTGAGTGTTAAATCTGACCATGACGAGTGTAGAAACTCATGGTTCTATGGTATTTCACTCTTCATAATAAAGCCAAATTTAGACAACTTTTAGTTGTATTATTGAAGAAATTAATAGATTATATAAGATTTTGTAAGTAAAAATTCAGGGAATGGCAATGGTTCAGATTTGCAGCAGTAGTTCATATTTCTATAAGGCAACCGATTTCACGTTTATCCTTAAAAATATGGAAGTTATTTGAATGAAAAAAATTAAAATGTGCTTGTTCAACTTATTTTTAAATTACAGAACGGTTTCTATGAATGTTGGAAATCGAGGATTCAATAAATTTCATATTGAGAAGGGGTTCATATTTAAGGAATTCTATTTTAATCTATAAAGGGGAAAAAATCCATTTGAGCCTCATGGAAAGCAATACAAAGTAACCCTCTGAGACTACAAAACACGTATTTGTTCGATTCAATCGATTAAAAATTTTGTTTGCGAGTTATGGTGTTCAATTTCCGCTATACTGGATAGATGCAAGGTATTGAGATTTATTATATTTCTTTACTGGATCATTTGAGAAAAATAAAATCAATATCCTGCCTCCGATTATCATTATAACAGTTTACTTAAGTTTTATTAACAAAACGTTACCTCCTATGAAATATAAAACTATCTAACCCATTTCTTTTGAAGATTCGAGTTTCCCAAGAAGGAGGTTAAGCATCGGCAAAGTACCTTTCAAGAGGCAAATTCATTTATTGCTTATAAATTAAACTATTTATGGGGAAAATTACATTATTAAGGTTACTAAAGAAATCAAGTCGTAAAAACATTCTAATACTAAATTATTTAAAAACACTTTTTTTTATTCTAATTTTTTAAGTATTCTAAATAAACTACAAAAAACAAATTACAAATCAGCTAATATTTACAACTAATTAAAAATATACTTCATTATCTATTCTAAACTATGAGATTAATTATTTTACCTACATATTTCTAACCTAAGTGAACCGTGATTCCGAACCTCATCCCAACCAGCCGGCTGGTACCCATCCTCCCATTATATCTTTGATTTGGCCCAAGTTTCATAACTTCTAGTTTACTAGTACTTATGAAATCTTCTAGAAATTACATCTATTATTTTCTTAGTAATACTTAAACATATTAACTCTCATTTGCCTCTTGAACGTTAACCTCGCTGACTTCGTTTTGGCGTTTAGCAAAGCATTGTCAAAATTATGTTAAACAAAATAATTACGTTATTGCCGAATATATGTAATCCAGATTGAAGCTTAAAATAAAAGTTAATTGGACTTTCTTGGGAAAACTTGGCATTAATGGTTTTTGAAATAGAAAATTAACCAGAACATGTATTTATAGATGTAAAGATATCTTGAATTCGAGTCGTTTTAAATACTTTTTGACCGACATTTCGGGTATTAGACCGTGTTAGCATGCGGTATTCAATAAACGAAATATCGGAAGTCAAACGAATATCCGCGCTCTGTTTCGCCTTATCCAAGTGAAACTACCTGCAAATTTGAACCAAAATACGGCAAGGGCATTTTTTAAATTTATTCGTTCTTAAAATGTTATTTTATAAATTTACCCGAAAAATACCTTTATTGAATGCAAATTTAGGAACTAATATCTTTTTCAACAAGTCGTTTATGCTAATTTCTGCTAACAAACTGGAATTTATATATTTGAGAATTTAGATTTATCATTTGAATGTTAGGGATTTAGAAAGGAATTCATGCTTCAGAAACGTGCATAAAAAGGTTTTTCATTAGTTAAAATACCTAAAACGGGCACTATTTCTCCATATCTATGAATTTTGAAAGAAAATTATGTAAATAGAGAACATGCAACAGTTAAGATTTTTCTTGCTTTCATACCTACTCGAAGATTGACAGTGTTATAGAAATGGCAAATATTATAGAATGCCAACATATCGAATGCATGCTTAATAGGGATATATGTTCTCTTCTCGATAGCTTTATTGAAGCGAAATGTTACTTTTTGTATAAAACGCCAAAGAGAAGAAAAGTCGCGGGGAAAAAAAGGATTAAGCAGCTGAATTTAACATTGAATTGCAGAAAATTGAATTTACTTGAAAAATTTTAATTGGGGACGGACAGCAAGTACTGGCTATATATATATATATATTCTGGATAAATATTCTAGATTCCCAAGTTTGAAAAGGTATAATATCTGAAGTTTGATGCCCAACCACATAGGCTCCCAAAGAAATCGTAGTAGATCGAGGCTTAGAAACCATTATTCACGAAAACCTTAGCGTTATCTTGCAGAAAATTTGAAGTCTATTCAAAATTTAATATAGATTAGTTTCAAGTATTCAAACTGAAGATCATGGTAGGTACTGGTGGATCTCTATACTGGACATGCTGAAATATTTTGGATTTCAGATTTGAAATCGGATAATTCATACCTTCACACATGCTACGTTAAACAGCAAGACATGCGAAAGAGGACACTTTAAAATAGTCGTAAACTAGAAACAGGAATCCGGGCATGTTTAGAGGCTTGAGTAGTGCAAGAGACTATATTTGCTATAATGCAATTAAATCAATCACAGGGAAGAAATGACTTTAAAATTTAATCATATGTTATCGAGAACGATTCATTTTGCTTTCGTTTCAATTGGCTATTTTCGACCAAAATTAATTTTGACTGAATAAATGTCGGGAAGTGGAATCAAGCATCTAAGGACTAAAGACGAAACTTTATGAAAAAAGTAGGTGAAGTAATCGAATAATGCAATTAAACAATCTTCATTTACTGTTATGGGCAATAAACACACACATGCAACTTATTCATCATTTGTAAACATTTTAATGTCTTGTACTTCTAAGTTTTGATCTTTGGTTTATTTTAACTATCACTACGGTGATTTTATTTGCATATTGTTGTACTTAGTGAAATTCTTTTTGAATAAAATTATTGGTTTAGCTACATTTATATTATACATATGCATAGCTTAATATTACTAGATTAATTATATATATAGAATGAAAAATTTTAGTAGAAAGTCTAAGTCAAACCTTCAAATTTGTAAAATTTCAAAATCCTTCAATTTTATTGTGCATTGTGTATTTAAGGTAACATTTGATTAAAAGTTATTTTTTGGCGGAAACGTTTCAATTACGATGGTGATCAGACATCATAATAGCAACATTTCCTCGAAACTGCAGAAGGATACAGATCGACTTGCCGGCTGAGTCTCTCGGTAGCCTTCTGGTAGGTATATAGTCGAGATTTGTCGTCTAACTTATTTTTATTCAAATCAAAAGGGCGTTTATCCTACATTTTATTGTTACTAATTTTTTTTTTACATGTGCATGTTTACTGCCTGGAAATTTAAGCCTGTGTTCAATATTTATTTGCTGGAAGTTAATTCTATTTCGGTGCTTAAAGGGGGATATAAATCTAAATTTAATTTAAAATTCCTTTCTTGATATTTTCTGATTTAAAAAAAATTCAAGTGATCCGAAAGTTAAAGTTACTGAAAAATAATCAGATATCATGCATTATGGGCTAATTTTTATTTAAACTATGCAAAATACTGCTCTAGAGAATAAGCGTTTTGGTACATGGAGTACTATGCATAGCATGTCTTGCTGTATACGTTATATCGGAAATACAGGGAGATTTTGCTAAAAATTTGGAATGCTAAAAGTTTTAAGCGGTACATACGAATCTATCATATGCTTTCATTTTTAATATTTAAGCTGAAGACTTATAAGTTGTTCAGTAGCAACACGAATGAAATGGTGGAATGATCCAGTGAAAGGGGTAGAGTGGAGATAGAGTATTTCCGGAATTAAATTCGGTGTTTCGGCAGCTAAAAGTAAAGATTTTCACCTTAATACAAGAGAATCATTAGAATACTAAGAATAAAATTTTGCTTGAATGATAGTTACAATTCTTGAAAATAGAAATTCGAAATTAAGAGAAAGTTTATTTAACATTTACAGAAAGAAATTTACTTGAAGCAAGTTGAATCATGAACCGAGAGATTTCTAGGTATTAGAATAGAATTACTCAAACTTTCTTCATTTTAGCTTTTAAAGTTCAATGTCATAATTACATGTAGGCATAATTTTTAAAGTCTGGATTGAATTAGGCATTAGGTGCATTTGAAAGATATTAGACATTTTTTATGAAGACTTTCAATATTGGGATATTCAATGACTATTATACTTGGAGATTAAGATTATGCCTTCAAATATCAATTGAAATAAATCTCAATCAAATTTTAATTTTGGAAGAAACTTGCATATATTTTGTTCCTAAAATTATTTCAAGAGCTTTGTAGATATTTACCGTATAAAAGCAAATTGTTTTTAATTGGAATTTCAAAATTATTAATACTTTGAGATTTGAAACATAGAAAATAGTTTTATATTCAGTCGCGAGATTGGAGAATTCTTGTTTTCAAAATCAAAACATACTATTCCTAATTTAACTATAGAATCGAAAATATTGGGATTGGCAACTTACATTTTATATTATGGCAATAAAGGAGAAGTCGCTTAAAAGGTGAAAGCCTTACCTACCTAAATCGCCCTTTTCAGAACGCAATGTGTTCCGAAATCGTTAATTCCTTATCTACATTCAGTTAATTTAAGAAGGAATTGCTACTCATTTGTGCGCAAGTGTTTAAAATATATTTCCATATGAGGAATAATTAGGCAAATATATTGGGAGAAACTGTTCTAAAATATGCAATATACTAAATAGGTAGATATTGAAGTTTAGTTAGCCATTGCGGTAGAGAAGAGAATTTAATAAAACGAGAGGTACCAATTTGCAAAGTTTGAGTTGCGTAATTTTACACGAAACTGAAAGAGTAGCTTCAAATGCTAACTAATTTAACTTTTCATAACGTTCTTACCTTAAGTAGGTCTAAGCTTTACATTTCCGATCAATATTTAAGTGCGAGCCGTTTATTACCGAAAAGTTCTTATTGTTTAAAACTGGAATTTTGAAGCCGAAATTGTTGTGTATCAGCGATTTCACAAATTTTGAAAATTTTAGAGGATAGCGAGAACTCGTCAAGCATTTTAACAAAGTACCGAGATGAGAAAATTTCGCCAAACACCTAACAATTACGAATGAAAGAGTGCGGAAGTTTTCATCTCATTAAATAGCTGAATTTTTTTTAAATATTGTGAAAATATTCTTTGCGTAAACTAACAATTTCTTTATCCTAAGATAATCATTAAAGAGACTTTTCTATTCAAGAGAATGTTTGGTGGAATTCACGATTCTAACAATGAACATTCAACATTTATAACTTGCTTTAAGCTCCAAATAGACGAATGTACCTGTTTTAATAATCAATTTGGCCGTTCATTATGACCACATAATAGCTCATGACCATGTACCGAAATAGAAATAAACATTAATGCCATTGCATACTTTCGAGATGGATAATTTCTGTGGGTTCTTTATACAAAGATACAAGAACAGATCCCAAAATCCAAGAATAACCCGTCACATCATAACCAAGCATATGTCTATGATGCCATATATCCCTCCCAGCTGCCTTACTCGATGGCATTAAATCCAAGCCCAGAATCTGACTAACCGAGAAGGACATCTCGGTGAGTAAATTTCCCAGTACGAAGTTGTTTACCGTTAGATGAATATATTTCAAACCATCTCGGAACAAAGGATTTGCTAGAGCACAACGCAAGTAAAAATGCATATAGAATGTCCCATTTTGAATTTATCTTGAATATATTAAGTTATAAAAAGGAGTTTGGTATTTGGAGAGCTTATGCTTTTGATTGAAAGTGATTGATAGCTTTGCCCTGAAGTTGTGTATGTGAAATGCAAATTCAGTTATCTCGATTAATTTAGTTGATAAAATACCTACTCTCCTCTGACAATATATTGGAGATGAAATATCATTAAAAATAATGACAATTTTATATGGGAAATGTTTGCTAAAAAGCCATTTTTTCCCCTTCAAAATCGCCAAGACAACTCAAAACTAGAAAGAATTCCAACAAAAGTTCTACAATTCTAGAAGCAACAAAATTATTTATAAAAGGAATGCTGCACCTCTATCGGGGGAGTTTTGCAACATTCTACACTACATATTTAAAAAAGCGAGTCTTGATATACAACCGTACAACTTACTCCCCTTTCAACACATTTGGCATTAAACACGAGCTGACTCTAGCTTTTCATGACTCGTTTTTATTGCAGAAATGAAGACAGTCTTGACAACAGACTATTCACTTAGTTTTAGTTATAATTTGCTATTTTATACAAATACACAATTGGATAAAATTCTGGAAAAGGAGCTCCAACGAAAACAATTCCAGTTCTATTTGTGCAAATAATCATACCTGCCTGCATCATCTTTTGGAAGTTTGGGAAAATTCTGGGAAGAGCTATTCATTTCTCTTCAGATTCGAATAAATGGAATCCGATATGAACCGATTCGTTTGTCAGTAGAAATTAGAATCAATTAAAAATTACGGATACTTTCACTTAGAAAAATTCAGTTGTCGCTTCATCAAACTGAAGTTATTTCGAAGTTTAACCTGTTAATGTTTCAAAACACTAATAGTTGTTGATCAGTTGAATTATCTGTACTTATTTCTGAAGATCTGGAGTCATTAAAAATAGTATTTCTGTTGATATCGCATTTGATGGAAATTGCGCCATATTTAAAAAGGTAACTATTTAGTGCTCAGATTTTACATTAAGATGCAAATTATGCTGCATTAAATTGAAAATGACAGAATTATTAAGTTAAACTTCGAATCTTGTGTTGCTCCTTTCATAAGTAAGAGTCCTTTTCTAACAATCTTTTGAAATTTGAAACCATCAAGTGCCGGATATCGGTACAATTTCTCATTGTTAAAAACACTTCAATTAACGATATAGAATATATTTTTTATTGTTAGGACTAAATGCGAAATTTCTTTGCTAAATACATTGAAAAACTCATTAATGGTTGTGATATAAAGTCTTGTTAAGCATCACCCAGTCTTATTTACACATTTTTACATGAAATGCAATACAAATAAATGACATGTATAATAAGAAATGAATCTGATGATGGCAAATAACTAAAAACATAAATAAGCAATATTTTCTATTACACAATTTTTTCAAATTATTCTGAATGACTATTCTTGATAATCTTCCTAATCTTGATAATCTTAAGAATCTAAAGAGCTCAGAGCGAGTGTATTACCAACCATTACATGCAGCAAATTTTTGACCGGCTACTTTTGTACGCCACAGAATTTGGCATCCTTAACTAGCTGTTATCAATGAGTAATATACATAAATAATGTTATACAGCAATATGCATAAAACAATGTAAATAACTATCACTCAAATACTTCCAAAAGAAAAGGTGAATCGTTTGCAATTGAACGAGTGTCGCCATTTCCTTAGGTTTGGGCTTTTAATTGTAGCAAAAAGTATACATTCAAGAATGCTGAAAATCAAATCGAGATTAATACTTCTAATGAATGTCTTCTACTAAAGTTGGCGATTCAAGTGGCGATGACCATCATTTTCAACCTGAGTATAGTCTCAAGATCTCAACTATGTCCAAGTAAATTAAAATTTGGACCAGAATATGGAATTGTTTCGTCAGTATGATAATAGGAAACTGGCAAACAGAATTTTCAAATGTAAGAAAAAGGAAACAGTACCCAATTTAGATTATTGGAACACTCACTCCTTTATAATTGCCGATGTATCTGTAAGGAACGTTTTCAACGAAAGAACAGAATTCAAGTAGAACTTAGATAAAAACTGAAAATTCCAAAACGTACCAATCTTATTTTAATCTAAATTTTTAAAATAAGAAATTGATTTAGAGAAATCTTAAGATTAATCGAGGTAGAAATAATAGACTGAGACTTGTTTTAAATATTATGATTCTAAATTGGAAATTTCCATAACAGCTTTGAAACCAAATGTGAATGCAGGAGAGAAGTTTCAGTTCAGTCAGTGTAGAGATGGAACCCTATCATTTCAATCCAAACTAAAATGTCATTAGAACCAATACTCAATGATAATAATCATGAAATTGGCCCGCCGTCTGATCATGACGCAAAATGTGAAAATATTCACTTCCGTGATGACCTTTATATTTATCAAGTGTATCTTGACATCATATGTTCTTAAATGCTTTGTTGTGATAAATTCTTATTTATGTTAAGGAGAAAGGACATGTTTCAGGATTGGGAAAAGAAATAAAATTTTCGTTGCGTTGAGTTCAATTTTCAAGCAGTCACAAATCGTCATCACATTTTATCTTTAAAAAGGCAATGATGCTTTCTAAATTCTTTGCCTTTAAATTTGTCTTTAATAGCCCTTCCTAGTGGAAAGCTCTTTGATTGCTTTCTTCGCAAGTAAAATGGCACTATTTTGCCAATAGTTGAACACTGAAAATGACGATTTTGAAGTATTCATAGAATTTAAAAATAGCTTAAAAGCAACAAATGAGAGCAATATTAACATCTCATTTTTGGAGTGAAATCTCGGAATTTACAGTTGAAATTAGCATTCTTACAAACATTCCATCTCCACAAAAGGAAAAATGGGACACTGCATAAACATGAATATAAATGTAGTATTAATAATCTAACGTTCTAATGCTAAGTGCAATTCCTGCATTGGTTCTACTAACATGGATTAGTAATGGGAGAAAGTTAAAAATCACACATTGCTAATCTTTTGCTTGTTTTCCTTGTAATACTTTAATTATTTTTCTGAGCTCTTGCACCAGGACTAAACTATGTTGCGTTATTTAAAAATTATTTGTATCGTATAAATAAACATTTCGATTTAAGTAATCGTTGAGATTGAAAGCAGAGCCAATGAATACAAAAAATATTGGAGGTTGCAGTTCAACAAACAAATTAGTGAAACTGCAGTAAAATGATTAAGCCTTTAGACATTTTCAATCGTTTGGAGAAGCAGTAAGTTTAACGCCTTAAATCCTAAAATATCTCCAACTCGAGAGCCAAATAAAACAAACTTGTATTTGAAAGAAAAATATTTTTTGCATGAACAATGCCACACATTTGTCAAGATAATGAAACTGCTGACAGATTAAACAGGCTGTGACAGAAGGTATCCGATTCTATCAACCTGCCCCACGCAGCTAGTTTAACAGAAAACTAATGCAACTTTTATCAACGAATGTGGCAAAGGAAATGGGACTCGGTCTAACAAAAAATACACTATTTCCAAAATCTTGTCTAACAGCAACAGAGTGGTAGGCATACGCGATCACGTTCAAATAAAATATGCACTTTTTTAACTTGCTTGAAATTTAGTCTGTAGCACTATAAACAAGTGAAGATGCGGAGGAATCGGGGAATATCTGCTTTATGACACAAAATTATTTGTATCGTATAAATAAACATTTCGATTTAAGTAATCGTTGAGATTGAAAGCAGAGCCAATGAATACACCCTTAACCGAGAAAAGCAGCACTGCACCAAGAAATCTTGTGGAAGAGGGTTCTGTTAATAGTATTTGTAAGATGAAGATTCTATTATGAAGTTTCTTTGCATCCCCTGAAGAGCTTCACAGCGATCTCAACATCTGATGATACTTTAACTGGATAATTCCTTTCAATCAAATAGAATCTTAAGACACCCGATTGCTTTTATTGGAGACTAATACTTTCAAGTATAAAAACTAAATAAACTTTATACGATTATAACGATATTTAGTATACGGTCTTTCCTTAATATTTTTTGAATCTGAATTAACGAAATAATTTTTAATGCTATTAGTGCTGGTACTTTACCTTATTCAAAGAATGCATGTAAATTTTATTTTCATCTATTGTTTAATCCATTTTTACAATTAAGCTCATTCTATTAAAGATTTGTCCTTCGGCCTTTGCAAATTGTTTTCTAGAAAATCCCCAATGCTGCTGTGGCTTTATTTGCTTTCAGTTGGAGATCTAGATCTGTGCTTTATTTCTCAAAGAGACAACATTTGTCTATCTTATAAAATACTTTTGAGAAAGTGCATGATTTACCTTTTTCTCAATCATATCCATCTTCAATTAAGAATTTTACCGATTCTAGATGTAGATGCATGTAGTAATATTAACGTTAAAATAAAGGTAGCTAAAGTCTTATACAGCTAAGATCCAAATACAGAGAATGGCGGCTGTTACACTATACTTGAATTTTTCTTCATATTCGAAACAACTGGCTACATTACAAGTTTGAAGTAGTTTCCATTTCATTCTTTAGTATTACCGTTTTCTACTGAGTTAACTGAAATTAAATATTTATGGACCAAATACTATGAAAAGAATCGTTAGATTAATGATCGTCGTATTGTGGATTCTTGTGCTAAATGCATGACAAAATCCGACGATCCTAAGCAGCCGGTTAATTTAATTAAGTTATTAATCTTGCATACTAAAATTAAATTTATAAATATATAATCAAAATTAATACGGGGAGAATTACATTAACTTTATGCAAGCTCAATCACCCAGTCTACTTGAAGTTAAATGGATAAATCGTTAAAGTTCAGATAATGTATTAGTTTTTATCTTAACTCAAATCTATAGACTCATTATTGGAAGTTTAATTAGGCTTCTTTATTTCAATCACACACATTAATAAATTTTGTAAACTTAAATCCCTTACCCTCCCACCAGCCGGCTGGCATTCCCACCGCTTAGTATATATACTAGCCATTACGAAAAGCTTACCCAGAATAGAATTTAAATCCAATTATACGTAATGTTTCGGCTTTATTCAATATATTCAATTATTTCAAGTTTCACTCAAAATCTCACATCGAACACTTCATTCACTCCAATTAGTATTTGCATACACACATTCTCTATAGAAAGAAGCTTAATTTTATAACTTCCTCACCGAATAAAGACATTAAGATTAGTTTTATATTATTTAAAAAAAATTAAAACTTTAATAGAGTATCAATTATCAGTAACTCGGGTAAATTATAGAAACTTATGACCGTAAAAGAAAATTCAGAATTCAAGTAGACTGAGTATTGTTAAAGGTTTAAATGAATAAACTTCATCCGATTTGCGCCTTTATACAATTGTTTTTTTAAATTCAATACCTAAATAATTTTACATAACGCATTATTTTATATGAATTTAATTATTAATTTGCTTTTAGAGAATTCGTTTACTAAAAGCTTACTGAAACTCTATAATAGAAGTAATCTAAGATCAAAACATTGTTCGAGTTCTCTTTGCTAATGGCCAGCTTCAATTATTTTTAAAGCCACTGCTAATGTAACGAAACACTGATATTAATCTAGGGTATGCAGTGAAAGGATATATGGAATTATTTATTGGTTAACAAAAATACTATTGAAATTCGATGCTAATGACGGTGGAGTATCAAACGTTACTGGATACTTTTCATACTAAAAAATACCGCCGTTTTCATTATACTAATGGCACAGGAATCAAGTGTATTAAGTATCGATGTCGCTTTATGTGTATGATATCATAAGATAAGAGTAATAGTTAAAAATTGAGTTTACAACTTATTAATAACATTTAAGAGACTTTTACTGAATTGCATTTATATGCTCTTCAGTTGTTTTTTTTCTATGTTACTCGGAAGAGCAAATCCAGATTTTTTCGTTACATTTTGAACCGATATTTGATGCAATTTGCTATCTCAATGTGCTTAAATTTGTTCAATAAGCTTCAGGCCTTCCCTTCGATGTCTCAGCCCAAGAAAATTCACATATTTGAAGTTTAATTTCCATTCATAGATAAAATTTTATGGAATTGTCCTATTATATTATAGCATTAATTACGTCTTAGACGATGATCTTTTTATAATACAGTACCGAATTTTAGATCATTTGCACTATAAACGGATCTATGATGGTTGGCTTCAAGTAGAGTAATTGGTACAGTTATTGAAACTAGGCGTTTGTCAGCTTTATTTTCCAATGCGTTTCCAAACTGGAGTCTGAGAGGTACGGAGTCATTCAACTATTCAACTTCTAAAATACCATTTTTTAAGTCATGGTATATTAAAATATTTTTAAGATTGAGATCTGCTTAAGAAAAGCGATTAATTTAGTATAAATTTTATTTGGTTAATCAATAATTAACAAAGACCAAAGACATTGTGTGAGATAAGGAACTTCAGCATGTAATTTTGTCATACCGAAAAAATTTCGTCACAGCGTATGCCAATCAACATAACTTGATGAATAACTTTTCTACAAAAATTGATGAATTTGATGGGAAGCATACTTCCAATGCCACTAGAAAGGCTAAAAGGTTAAGAACTTTCACGAGAACAAAAATCAGCAAAATCAGTATAAGGATTTAGTTTGGGAACCTTTGGAAGGGTTCTTTGGTTTGGTTTCTTTACCGAACTGAAATTCACTTTGTACTGATGGAAGATCAATTTACTAAATAATCAATTTGCAATACTATATATTGTTTTAATGCGGTTTTAAACCAAGATAATTTTTCCAGAGGTAAGACCACATCAGTTTACGAAATTTGATTATACGAAGACTGACAGCGAAAAAATTGAAACCTTGTTTAAACAGCCAAATAGAACTGGAAAATCCGCTATCTTGAAATATAGAACGTGATGAAAAACAAGACTTTTCTTCATCCAATTTAATGCAGATAAATTCATACCAGGAATATATTATGGAATCCTCTTGGAAATGTATAATGGCACCGCAAGTTTACGTTATTTTCCTTAGGGCTGTAAATATGATAGAATTGCTTTGGCTTGTGATCTGGTATTTCTACTGTGTCAGTAGATTTGTAATTTAACTTGTTGAAATGCTCTTCTGAATTCAATTGAATAGTTCTGCTTTATCGTTATTCTATATGTGACGCAATTTAATCGACCGTCAGCAGGACGCGAGTTTCTTCACGAGCGAGTATGAAAAAATGCAATCCTTAAATAACTAGAGAAGAATCATTCAAATGCATTGTAAGGAAACAAATTTATCCATGTTGCCATCTTATAAATCGGAGAGCACTTCAAAAATTTTAACAGAACGTTATTGATAACACTAAAGCTTTGCAGTTGGCAGAATGAGCACATCAATTATATGCTTTTATTATGTTCATATTTCTTAGCAACAGTTGCCATTAGAAGAATTAGTGACTCATGTTGACCCTCAACCTGGGGATTTTTAGTTTTAGTTATATTAACGTCCCGTTTGAAGCAACACTAGGGCTATTTTGGGACAGACCTTGTAATTTTGAACTACGGTCAGATGACGAGGAAGACACCTGATCTGGCACCCCCTCTCCACACCACGCCACACCAACGGCAGGACGTTTGGCCCTGACGGATTTAACGTGCAACAGAACCCTTTACACGACGGTTCTTCGGCGGAATCGAATCTCGAACCTGAAACACTAAGGCTCTCGATCCGAGACCTTACCACCAGACCACCGCGGTCCTCAACCTGGAGATGCATCCAAGTGAATGAAAAAATTAAAGAATTCAGAAAGTTCTCGATTCTCTGAAAAGAGGATATAACAGTGTAGGAGTATGCTCCACTCCAATAGTTGGAAGCAGTTTTTGGGGCTCTGAGCCAAGACTGGACTGACTTGGTACCCGTGTTAATACGACGAGTCTCGGATTACTTCCAATTTGAAAAAGTACATCCATACAACCTAACGATTTAAATGATTCAACACCAAGACAATATCACTGACAAACTTTAAAAAATCTGTTTTTGGAAGTAACCATTTCAGTTTCTCATATGTACGGAGACAAATGAAAATTTGGTATGGTGTGAGACACTTAAAATTCTCGGAAGAGCAAATACAGAAACTTCCAGTAAAAAAATTGAAATCCATTCTTAATTACAAAGGAAATACCTGAACAGTAAACACATCGAGATCTTGAAAATTAATTATATGAAAGATGACTAAGTAATTGCAGAGAAAGGACTTGTTTCGACGGCGAGATGCTTTTGTCACAGAATCGCCAACGATGTGGCTACACACATCAACAGACAATTGTTACAAAAGTAAAAATGTGACCAGTCGACTAAGATTTACCGGAAAAGTTTACAAGAGCAGTCTATCTTCTAAATGAACTAGTTTTCGATCTAAGATCTCTCCAATTCCTATCGGGTATCGGGTACTTGGAATCTGTTTTTTCTGCGAGTTGCAGTGAATTAAATTTCTTGTGCGCATGTGAAAACATGCGCCATGAAATTCTTGCCACCGTAAGTAGTTAAGAGTTCCGGATATTTATAATAAAGCAATCTGAACACTATAATTTGATGCAGCCTATTAAGACTTAATGCTTTACATTTCAGTTTAGAATCAGAGTTTTAAGTCATTCAGTTCAGAAAATCGAGAAACTATAAAACGCTAATAAATGGTTGGTAAACATCGCCGTAGTTTTACATTAAGAAAATTTAGAAGCATGTTATTCATTTCAGAGATAAATATTGGTTTATAACTGCAGTCTTAAATCTAATTTTCAAGTTTATACATATTGAACATTAAAAGATGAACACTCGCCTTGTGAAATTTCCTTCTATGACTGTATAGGAAGATTCAGCATGTCCATCCTTACTGGGAGAATGAGTGCCGAGTTTGAGTCAAAAGTAGCCAATTCAAAACAAATCTTGGTGATACTAAAGGAATATACAGATTATAAGCAAACTTGGTCATTCTCCCAATATACATTCCAAATACATATAAATAAAGAAAGACGATATTGAAAATAGTTTAATTTTTTGGAATTTATAAATGCAGGTAATTCCATGATTTTTCAAAATAAGTTTCAGATAAAGAGTGCATATTTCCACTTTTTATTAGGGTTAAAACAATCCATACTCAAGAATCTCAAAATGCAGGATGAAGATGTAAAAGCTAAATTTAAGTTGCCTTTTACAACAAAAAAATTATACAATTCCGATTGAATCTATTTGAAACTTCCCCATATTGATTTAAATTTTCCCAGAAGTAGTTTTGGCTTCATTGTGTTTGCATACACTTTGAATAGGATTGGGAAGGAAAATGCTCGATGTCAAGATTGTAAGGAGCAAGGAATGATCGTTTATTGAAAACAATTCTGGTTCAATTAATGGATTACAAACTCGTGCCGATGAAAGTTTCCCAATATAATACTCATTTGGTACAATTATTTCAAACGTTTAGATTAAAATCCCTTACTTACCAATTGAACAATATCTAACGTTGTATTTCTAGTTTCATTAAGAATTCAGATTAGAGTTTGTTAAACTTTATTACTCAACAAATTTAGCTTAATACATTAAAAATACCGGCTAATACGTTCAAAGGATTTACAGGAATCGATTCAAATGAAGTTGGTCGAAAATGGAAGATTAATTTTACTTATTTTAAAGCAGTTTTTAGAAAGTAACAGTTTTGGTAAACATTTCCCACAATTTCAGTAAAATGCTAGTTTATAAACATCTTGGAATAAGGCAATACGATACGAAGAATGCTATTTTTTTGTCGGTAGAATAATTAAAATTCTATTGAATTCTGTAACAGTGAAATGGAAATTCCAAGTTATATGAAAGGATGTTTATTCTGCCCGATTTTATCTATGGCAGGAACGAAAAGGAAAATTTGTAGCTTTCGTTTTTAGTTGCCATTTTGTCCGAAAGGATGGACGAAAACTAGATGTTAAATGTTAAGATGTTTCTGAACCTACTAAAAACTATTCAGCAGCATAGTTCTCAAATTTGTCCCATGCATTCTATTCGAATGTTTAAAGATTACTGTCGCTGTTTTTTTTATGAAGTAGATCTTTAGGGTTTCCTAGATTTCACTGAAAATTGACAATGGCTATCATCTGAATAAATTTATAATTTAAACACGAAAATTATTAAACGTTATAATTAACATTCCGATTTTGATCTATTAGTGGAGGTAAATCAGGTATATACGTTTATCAAAACAGAAACAAATAAAACCTCAGGATTTAAAAAATTGGAAGTTGTTTCATTCTTTAAATATGGCTTTATCCCTATTATGAAGATGCGTGCTGTATTTATTTGAAACGTATATTTATAGAAAAACTTAATAAAAAATTTTACTTATCAATTTATGAATATAGACATACCTTTTACAATTTAGGATCCGAAGCAACTTATCAGAATATCTTTCAGAAGATCACTGCTGAACTCGAGATTAAATCTATTCAATTGCAGATAAATTACAAAAGGAATCTGAAATAAAAATAAACTTTATATAAAATGCAATGAATTTCATGAATAGAATTTGCATTTGTAATTACATGGTATACTGTGATCTTAAGCATTCATTAATTCTGAATAAAGTTGCAGGCTAAACAAAAATCAAAGGAAATCATTAGAAGCCGATAAAAATTCCATTAATGAAATAAGTAGTAAAAGTTAAGAATTTAAGTAAAATTTAGAAATGAATTCAACAAGGAAGAAAAAATACGGTTAATCAATTTTGAAGCGAATAATATAAATGATTGAAGAAAACCATTTCTTTAAGGATTAACTTCAATTCAATGCAAATTGGATATTAGTACGTTATTGGAAATATCACAGTATATAAAAACTGGATAAAAATTGATATTGTTCCTTAATAAATTTAGATAAATGTATGAACTAATCTCGATGATAATTAAATAGCAGCTTATAAATATAGCAAAGTGAATCCAAAAGCGAAATAAAGCAATATCGGATTTAAATTAAAAGATGTCGAATCTGCTAAAATCAAAGTATATCGATCTCGCAGGAATCGCCAAGAACGTTACTCCTATTCATATATAAATATGGAATTGCATAAGTCTCATGCGGCATAGTGCTTAAATTAAGCCTTTACAATTTATTGACTGAATACAACTTAATTTAATTCGGATGGTACAGAGCAAAACTGAAAATCCGTCTCCTATATAAAACTTTCGCATAAAAGATAACAAGCCACATGCAAATGAATTTGGACAAAGCTGAGGATACTTTGATTAAAGTTGTATATTTTAAATCTGAATTTAAAAATTTCATTTACGATTACAGAACTAATTAATCTCACCCAAAAAAAATAACTATAAAACTAATTTGCTTTTAAGGTGTATGTACACACTTGAAACTTCGAAAATCGTTCAAAATATCGAATATTTTTTATTGCTTAATAATGTTCTCTGATCCTTTATCTTTCAAACGATACCAAGATGTTGTCAATATTCGAAATATTTCTTGAGTTATAATTATTTTTCTTGAGGTACTTTCATTAAAAACTAGTTACGATTTTTAAAAACTCATTTTTATGAAGAATATTTTTCCACTATGTTGCTTCATTCAAACAATCATAACTCAACAAGAAATGAACCAAAGACAATTATTTATATATCAAAATAATCTGTATGAAATAGCGGATGTTTTGGGCCTGAATCAAAGTTATATTTATAGAAGAAAATTTTTAATAGCTATTTGATAGTTAAAATTACAGAAAAAAATCTCGCTTTTTCTGAAAAAATAGTTATAAAAAATATAGTTTTTTAAACTTGATTGAGGCAGGCAACATGAAGACTAATATGAGGCATAATTTCCAACTAAAATTGTGTGTCTAAAAATTAGAATTTAAGATATCATGTTTCCAAAAATATGTTAATTAGTTCATTAAATATTTAATTAATTAATAATTAGTGCAATATGGTTTTTTTCTCACTGAAATGAGTCTAAACGTATATTAATGGCCTACTGTGAAAAAACTGGATTTTTAAAGTTGAAATTAAAAAATCTTCTAGTGGAACGTACACCTTAAGTTTTTATATTCGGAATAAAAAAAATGAAGGGCTTTAATATTTTAGAGTATTACAGATTTCCGAATCGGAGATTTGCACCATTTTAAAACATTTAATAAAAATATTCCTCTGAATATAAAATTACGAAAGAAATATTTGTCTAATAGAGCTATTAATTTACACTGGATCTTAGATTAAGGTCTCTGGAAAAATAAGATTAAAAAAATGCCTGTGGAATCAACGGGTCATGTAACGACGCAGAATTAAATATTAACGACCACATTATCATTCTGTTAGTCGTACTTTATATGACTGATGCACAATTACTATTTTCAATAGTTAGATGTTAGACTTGAGAATTCTTCTCTGCTCGGGTTCCTAATTTATTTTGGGAAAAATGTCTTTGTTCGTGTCTACTTTATATTCTACGTGTATGTCTATTATTCTATTACTAAGCAATATTTACTAATGTTAATATATACTGGCACAACTAGCGCGACCACAGTTTGATAAATGAAACAAAAAACACGTGGCTGGCAGCGTTAATTAATAATTCTGATAAAAGGTTTTCTGCCATTTGTTCATTAACCTATATATGGCAATTTCTAAATAAAGGCAATTTAAGTAACATTCAGAAAATTGTGTTTAAAGATTGTCCACGTAGAACATTCAGTATCTTTTCTTTATATTACCCATAGCATAGAATACAAACCATTACACAAACAGTTACGAAGAATTATCCATTGCAAAACGTACTAGCTTGCTTACCACACAAACATATTGAGCAAAAACCTTTATCTGGATAAACGTTACTACCTATAGCTTGAAAAAACTCCCCTACTGTTTATTTTACTGAGCCTACCGTTTTGATGCCAAAACTTCTGTTAATTATATTACATAAGAACAGAAACTCTTACTACATAAATACGATTAACGGAGAGACTTAAACCAAGACATTAGGAAGCATCTTCAACTAAAATGAAGTATTTTAATTTATATAAAAATTAGTGAAACTACTAGAATTTTTGAAACGCATAGAAATGACTAATATCACTCAATAAAACTTGGAATAAATTAACCCCAAATAAATAAAAAATCAATTTTCTTTAATTATTCATTTCTAATTTTAGTTACCTATGGAAATTGCAGTTTAATACATATAAAATGTAGAATTGTCTTCATAGTTTAAGACGACTAATACTCGATAAAGGTACTGATACTTCGGTATTCCAATTACTAAAAATCAACATTCGAATACAATAGCTTTGTTAAATTTTAAAAATTTTAAGAGCAGTGGAAAGAAATATTTAGAAGTGAACATAAAGCCAGAATTGTAGAAAAAAAAGCTAAAAGAGCAATTTGGGATTAAATTATTCCCAAGGGAAATAAACATGCAAATAATGTCACTTTACATATGACAGTAAATTAAGAACAGTCCTTTTCAATATATATATATTTGAAAAAATTATAATTAATAAAATTAGAAAATGTTAATTTTACTACTTACTGTGGCTTGGAGTGTTAAGTCTTTCTATTTCCGCAGTCAGAAAATATCTAAAAGCCACCAACGCTGTTGCTCAAATTATTAAAAAAATTGAAGAAAAGAAATTCTATATACTTCATCATGGTAATCTCATCAAGGATGCCAAAAGTGGGAAAAAAAAGAGCTCAACAACAAAGAAAGCTCATGACCTGCCTTGGAATGATTTATATAGTTTTAAATAGCAAGGAAGAAGACGTCAGATAAAAACAAACGCATTTGAATACACATACATCTTCTTCAGCATGCTTTGAAAAATGCGCTTCTTGCAAAATTATAGAAAATTTATCTTTTTAAATCTTAATGATTAAACTCTTATTTTTTTTACAATGAAAATATTAAACTAATTTAAATGAAGCCTTTGCTTTTTTTCCCTCATAAGTATTTAAACTAAGAAACTTTTTTTGTTTACCCTGACATTTCATTTAAATCATTTAAAATCCTCGTGTTCTTTTTCTTTTAATTTGTAACAAATTCAAATAGCTGTTCATATTACACGTTAATGTTAAAATAAATCAGATTTTTTTTTCTGAACTTCAATGAGATTGAGTAATTGGAATCAATTCTAACTTACTGAAAAGTGCAATCTTTAAAGCATACTTTTTATTAGGTTTTTCTCGTTTGGATAAAATATTAATCAAATATAGAATAAAAAAGAAGTAAAATTTATTAATATTAATTTAAACTACTATTCCATTATTTTAAGTAAAGCATCAATTTAATAAAAATGAATTATACTTTTGCTGCATTTTTTTACATCACTGATCTATCTTTTACAATTAAGAAAATATGGGTTCAAATTTAATTCAGAAGCTTGGTTATCCGAATCGTGCGATGATAACGATTGTGGGTGTCAGTGAAGAAATTTTTAAGAAAATTTTAAGAAAAATTAAAAATTAAGAAATTTTTAAATAAAATCAACATAACTTGTACATCATTCGATATAAATGACACAAGCTGATCCCTGGGTCAGCTTAAATTTCCTGATGAAATCTAATAATAGGTGAATTCTTACTATTTTCTGATTATGCCCATTAGAAATACCTTTAGACAGTTTATGCTCATGTCCTTTTTTATAACAACCATTTAAAGTTTTGCCCTCCACAATTACTTGTTCCTATCACTGTGTGACAAATGGATTTTCAAATTATTTGAAAATATCTTGCATTCAGTGGGCATTTTTACCAATTCTAAGTGAAGGGGCATATTTATCTCTTCAGCATTCGTAGATCGTATCATATTTCCCGTACATCATGGGAACTTTAAATTATAAAAGTTAAAATCCAATTCCAGTGCTGGCTAACAACATCTCCTGTTCATTCTGATGGTGTTTATGACCTGCTTCATTGCATAATTTTGACTGATTTTGTACTTTCTACCACACTTAACAGAGTGTGCATCCACTTTTGAATCATACTGTAGAATTCAAAAATCTTTTTAAGATAATAACCTACTTATTATTCTTCATAGAGGCTCTATCAATGGAACAAATACTATTATGACGAAATTATATATTCTTTAACTGCTTCACACAATTTCTGTGAGAAGTTAGAAGTGTAATTTTAAAAGAACACAAGCAGTTTCATCTTTTTTAAGCTCCAACTTAATTTTTTTTAGTCAGATATATAATCAAATATTTTTTTCAGCATTTACATAAAATTAGACTCCACTTTGGTAAACTTATCAATACAAGACTACAATGATAATAAAAATATTTATTATTATACAAGGATCCCATTTAAATTATTGCCAACAGCTAATTCATAAGAAACGGACATAAAGCAACTTTTGGAGAAAGGCATTAAATAACTTCAGGAATTATATTCTATATTATTTGAGATAATAAACATTTTGCAGAAAAAATTACGAAATTAAACTTTTATACTATCTACGATCTTATTTGTTCTTACGATCTTAAAATGTTTTTGTGACTCTAAAATTTTAAGTAATTTTCCCTCTATAAGCAATTTCTTCTTTCTCTTTCTATAAAATTTGACCGAGTTATGGAATTTTTAAATTTAATTATTTTATATCTACTAACAGCTACCTTGAAGGAATGGAGTCGTTCTTAAGCTGGATCATCTTTCTTGAAACGTCGTTGAAATGGTCTAAAATTTCTCGACTGAGATAAACTGGAAAAGCCGTTTAATTTTTGTCAAAGAATGAGTTCTTTTTTGTTTAAATATTAGAGCACGAAAATATTTTACTAACTCTGACTGACAAAATCAAAAAATTAAATAATTTAAATTCTTTCATTTTTACAACATTACATTCACAACAAAAACTTGCTTGTCATTTAAAGCAATTTTGCATTTGAAACTATATGCTTATTTCTAACGATTTAGAAATTATTTTGAAGACAGAGATTTGATTGGACACCCTGATTATATCCTTAGGCAGAAAGTTAAAGCGATATAGAATAAGATATATTCCTGCATATTTTTCTGCTTAATACTTGAAACGCAAACTGCTTAAAATTTCTATCTCTTGGAAGATAAAATCTTTTCAAATCCAAATGTTTTTAGTTCCAAAAATACTAAGCGATTGAAAGCAAATTTATTGAAGCTTGAAGTTGTTTTAAGTTGTGGAACCTTTATCCACATGGGATCTTTAGATCACAATAAGAAACACATTTTGACAATTGAGACGGAATAAATCTCCGATTCAGATCAGGATATTTTTCTCCTGAGATTTATTTCGAGAGTGAAAAATAAAACCTGTGCTCCTTTAACACATTTTATCAAATGTTTTTCATAATAGAAGAGCTTCAACAACAGAATGTATGTGTACTTTATATACATCTATTTTATTTAAAGAAAATTTATCCTTGAGTTTAAGGACAAAAGTGACATTTTTTTCCATTATACAAGGAGAATATATTCAATTTGTTCAACAACAAGGCAGGCAAAATACATTATTCCTTCAATAACGAATTTCATATTTAAATATTTTCGAGAAATTAAGCAAAAAAGGATACTAAATAAAAAAATGCATTTGTTATATTTCTAAAAAAATATTATTTGGTGTAAAAGTGTTTGCCCAATGTTGCTAGAATAGAAGGGTAAAATAACGTAATTTTTTATTAATAAATATTTTTGTATGTTTTTTCAGATAATGCAAGCATTTTATATGGATATATTAACTGTCATATAAGTTTATAATTTTTATACGTTTGTTTCGAATTCGGATTCAATGCTGTATTTTAATTTATTAATGGTTTTTTTTTCAAATTATGCTTCAAAAAGTTTGAGATAATACTTTTCAATTTAGCTTTTTTTTTCTGTTACAAAATGAAACTTTATTTGATAGCCTATTAAAAATTAATTTGATGAATTGTTTTATATTTTATATACTCTTTTTAATAATTCCACAGTATGATGCATTGATATTTTAAGAAATTCAAATTCATTTTTTTCTCTTATTTTAGATTTTATTCAGAAACATTAAAAAAAATCTAGAGCATCATCATTATTACTTAAATTATTATTATTAAATATTAGTTTAGCATCATTATTTAATACATAATTCCATTGAGGCCTGGATAGCCTGGTTAGTAGGGAACTAAACTCGCATTCCTTAGGTTGTGAGTTCGAACCCCGCCGGCCAAAGACTCTCCGTGTGTGTGGTGGTGGCGCACATATAAATCTGTCGTGGTCACAAAGCCTTCCATGTCGAAAGTACTGGTTCCAGTACCACTGGGAGTACTGGTTCAGAAGTGATCGTTCTTCTGATTCAGGTCTAAATTACGTTCTGTGCACGAATGAATGGTATGCATGAATGAAGTCCGCCTCTTAAAAAGAGTTGTGACGTCTGAGTAGTTAAGTAGTACCTTTAGCACTAGTAGGCGCTACTGAAAAACAGAAGACGGTCACTCGGCTGAAATCGCTGAAAGATAATTATCAGCGGACTTGTGAAGTCCCATAAGTCACAACACACCTCTGATTTCCCTGTATGGATTTCAAAGAACTCTGGTGGCATTTATTTCTCAAAATTAGAAACAAATTTTTTCAAATATTTGTTGCCCCTTCTATCAAAGAAAATAAAAACATATTTTGGTTACATTTTCAAACGAAATGCTAACATTTTTATAATTCTTTTAAACCAAAAATGATTTAAAAAATTGAGCAAAATAAGCTTGCGTAAAAATGAATCTTAACTATAAGAGTATATAAATTCCTATTTTTGATTATTAGTATAGCTATTATGAGTTTTTTCATGCAATAATTTAACTAATGGAAAATCTTTAGGTTTTCTGAATAGTTTAAAATTAATTCAACTTTTACTCTTACCTTTCTTAAAATAATAAGATTATTTTAAATATATTTCAAAATATAAAATTTTATTAAAATAATTCGCAGTGATATAATATAAATAAGAGTTAATTAAACATGTTGTTGGCTTCTAGAGCTGTAGTTCTTGGAGAAGGACATACATATTAATTTGTAAATTTTTACTTGTCAGACAGAACATTTAAACTAAGATTATGTCACATATTTTTATTCATTTTAACTATATTTTTATTAACAATAAATGAGTTCTATAATTTTTTTGATTTATTTTTATTACGTAAGTGTTTAATTTAATTAATCTTTGCAGATAATTAATAAGCTTTGAGATCAATGAAGGAATTTATGAAATTAATATATATAATTCACTAAATTATTTAAATTTAATTTTAAATTATAAATATTAATTAAAAATTTTATTGATTATAATATCGATAATAATTAATGTATATCATTCGCGTAAATGAATATTAATTAAAATTTTTTATCAAAACAATTGCAGATTCATTGTCAAAAAGGAAAAACAATAGAACTTCTTGCACAACCAACCTAATTATAATAATTAAATGAATAATAATTAAGTAAGTATTCAGGGAGTTATAAAATTCAAAATAATAAATATTTTGATTATAAATCCTAAATATAATAAAGTAATATTAGTATGAACAAGAATTGTAAGATTAAATCTTCCTACCAGAATACTCATTGTATCTTTTCCGTCATTCTTCTTCTTTTCATTTCTTTTTGAAAAGTCACAATTATTTTATAACCATTTTATTTTCATTTTAAGAATTCAAAATTTCAAGAAGTGTGAAATCATGCATAACAAGGTACTTTTTAAAAAAGTCGCTGTCCATAAAATGATTTAAAGTAAAATGAATAAATGAACGGATCATTATGAATTTTTCTAATTCACAATTAAGAAAATTGGGACACACACACACACACACACACACACACACACACACACACACACACACACACACACACACACACACACACACACACACACACACACACACACACACACACACACACACACACACACACTGTATTCGTTACATGATTTTGATAAATAATTACAACAATATATATTTATATAAGTATCTCGTTCTTGACATATTGAATTTTAATTATTTTTAATGATATTTCTTTTTTGCTGTGTAGTTACCTTTTCCCTCTTTTTTGCTGTGTAGTTACCCTTTTTTTTATATACGTCTGTGCAATTGGCAGAAATCGTCTTATTTTAACAAATATTTATCAAAATATTTAGCATTTCAGTTAAAAAAACTAACTGCATATTTATTTGCCACTGACTCATCTATTAACTGCAGCGTATTAAAATAAATGGCAATACATTGATTTTAATGGCACATTTCAAGGTTTTAAACAAAAGAATTTACTGTCTTTAATTATAACAGAATATTTTGATTAAAGAATCAAATTAATTTGTCGTCAATTGAGAAAATTAATTATATTTATTAGCTCTGATTTCTATTATTAAAAGATATTATCTAAATAAATTAATTGAGGTATAACATTTCAAAAATTTTAAAGAAATCAACTATTTCTTGGTGCATTTCCAACTGATAATTAGTTTTGTCCATTGCAAAATAACTCCTTTTAATAATGTTTATTAAATTTTAATCTTTTCCTTACTTTAGTTTATCAGAATGTTCTTTTCTTAGTCAGACGCTGCTGTGATGATCATTGACTTGATGATCCTACAAAATGTGTGGAATGTATTGTACCACCACTTGAATGCGTGTCCATTACTAAGAGACGCACATAAAACATTTGTGAAAAGCGCAGAAACCCTGATGAATTTTTAGTATTTTTCCTATATCACTGACATTTATACGCTTAATACTTTGAAATATGCACATATGTTTTAAAATTTTAAACGAATTTTTTTATAGTATCACTCAGTTAAAAAAAAGATAGTTTCGTTTCAATAAATTACGCTTATTCTGAAATGAATTCCAAATTGGTTTTAGAAACTCTTAAGAAGTTTTAAATACATCAATAAGATACAATGGAAATAGAAATAAAAAATAGCTTGCAATCTGAGCATATGTTCGATAAAATTTAATTTGAAAGATTTTAATACTTATTGAGATTCTGTGTAAGCTATCGTTGTTCAGTGAATCACTTCAACTATTAACAGAGTGAAAAGATGATGAAACATGTTAATTCTTCTAAAATATTTAATCCAAGTCTTGCATTATATTTAAGTCAGAATTCTTTTCTTAACCTCAAGTGATTATAATCGCCTTAAAAAATTTCGAGAACCATTTCTTGCCAACAAATCAAAAGCATTACAAAACAATGTAGTTAATCATCAATTTAGTTTATAGATTGTTTCAAAGATTTAATTTTTCCCAATGGTATATCAATTTCACCAAAACCATATTGAAAAACGCTCAAAGAAATGAGAAATACGAAAAAAGTTCATTTCAAATGAAAACCTTGATTGAGATTCCTGTAACAAATTAGAGTTTTCAGCTCTTAAAAATAAAGAATAAAGTGACTGAGTGAACTTTAGGTACTTTCTGGATAATTTGAACCAAGGGAAAAAAAATTACCATCTGTTACTCTGAAGAAAGTTATCATCAGAAATTCGAAGTCAATCATTCGAAATAAATGATTGAGAATGGAATTTTGGAAGTAATTACTTCTAGATCTGTTTCTCTTCTTCTAAATTTAAAAACTTTCCCTTTTCTTTAAATGAAAATCAAGCTTCAAAATATTTCAATACTATGAGAACATTTCTTATAAATTTAAAATCATTATTTGCTTGCTAAATGCATGACTGTCTATAACATTGGATGAATATTCTCGATAACTTCAAATCACTCACACTCAAACTTTCTCTCTCTCTCTCTCACTCACACACACACACACACACACACACACACACACACACACACACACACACACACACACACAGAGAGAGAGAGAGAGAGAGAGAGAGAGAGAGAGAGAGAGAGAGAGAGAGAGAGAGAGAGAGAGAGAGAGAGAGAGAGAGAGAGAGAGAGAGAGAGAGAGAGAGAGAGAGAGAGAGAGAGAGAGAGAGAGAGAGAGATTCAATAAAAAACAGCAAATAGGCATGCATTTAACTGTCTGTAAAGTACTTCTGAAAGTGGAAAACTTTTTATACAAATATTAAGAATTGGCTCAATAGTAAAAATTTTCCTGCTGTGATATTTTTAATTATTTGTACATTAAAAAATCCTCATGTGTCAAAGAATCATGTGTCTTGGTAATTTCGTTTTCCGTTTTGTAACACATATTACATAATTCATAATAGTTTGAAAACTCTTTTTTCTTGCATAGCTTCTACCATTGCCAAGAGAGTTTCTTAAAAAAAAGATCTAAAGATACAGAATTTCCTTAACTTGGAATTGCACTTAGTTAAGAAAAGGAAATTTAGAAAGAAAGAGAGAGTAAGCCAGCCATTTCATTCACTTTAGAAACTGTAGTGTCTTTGCTATAATATGAATTGGAGTATTAGAAACCTTATAGATAAATAATATTTTATGTTTCAGATGTGTCAAAGCGGCTCAGAATATAGAATACTCATATGCAACAAGAATCTCAAGGTTACTTGATTGTGAAAGGGTTTAGGTCTTCACAGAGCGTCATTGAGGATGACTGATGACATCAAAGAGGAGCAAAGTTAGCTCATTTTATTTCAATAATGGAATGAATAGAAAATTTAAGATATATTTTAGAAAGAGAAAATGTTTTCTAAATCATATATTCCTGTGAAAATGTTAAAACTCAAACAATAAGAAGAAAATATTTATTTTAAATTTGTATAAATCTTAAATTAAATAAATGAAAGGAATTTAGTTTTCTTTTAGAAATTATCTTTATGCAGAAATTAATTTTAACTAAGAAACCTTATGATTAAGAATAGTTTAATTTGTGATTATAAGATACATATTTGTTTAAATAATTGTGTTATATTCAAGTTCATCAAGCTGAATTAATTATATTGGAGAAATTTCTTATAAAATAATTTATAATTTTGAAAGAAATATAAAAAATAATTATTTTCAGTTTTTCGAAATTATCAGCTCACTATCATTATATAACTCACATTTAGCTCATATATAGTGCACACACATGCATTTATTACATTTTCACACACATTGATATATATATATATATATATATATATATATATATATATTATGTATATAATATACCTTAATAAATGCATATAAAATCATTCGAGTAACACATTAACGACGTTTTACTGTATTTTCAATCATTAATTGCATAATTATTATTTTTGTTTTTGAAGAGAATAAATTATATGATAAAAGTATATGACATAATTTTGATTAAAATATTTCCGTTTTGAAGGTGATAACTTAAGAAGAATTTTCAAAGATTGTTTTCGCTTTTTTTTTTGAAAAATCAATTTTCAACATTTTTCAGACGATAATGTTTCACTTTAGTTAAACATATTTTTATTAACTGATTAAATTTTTGTTTCTTGATTCCTTTGATGGCAAATTGAATGTTGCAACATCTTTTAGTTTTTTTTTCTAGACAATTTATAGCAATTTATATTTCAAAATACAACGTAATGGTTCTCGTTGAACCACTGAGAGCAATGTTTAATAGATTATTTCCTTCTGCATTTAAAATCCGAAACTTTTCGTATATCAAGATATTTAGGAAATATAGGAAAATGGATAGTTTTTGTCTTTTAGTTTTCATGAAACCTTTGTCATCTGACAACATTACAGTCAATGATAAGTGATAAAGTAAATTACTGGTCTGAACAGTAGGTTATCTATCTGAAAATTGTGTCATAATGATAGAAAAATTTTTCTTTGCCAACTAAGTCAAAATTCTCAGATAAAAAATGATTCGCTCATAAAGTTTTTGTAATGAAACTATATAGACTAGTGATTTATTGGCAGTGCGAGAAGGAGAAAGAAGAAATATAAAAAATCCTATTGCCAGGCAGGTATAAATCATCTAAAATGGTTATATATTTATTTTCATGCATTGATAGGAAGCTCCTATCAGACAGACGAAAAGTTCAGTATCATTCTGAAAAATCTTATATTTATGAATTGAAAAAGCAGGCCAGGGATAATTTTCATCAAAATTGATAACATATAACACATGATTATAATTAATAAAAAATATTATACTGGTTTTTATTGAATTTGATGTAATAAAAACCCCTATAAACTTGTTTTTTACCCCTTTCTTGGGATAGAAAAAATTTATTCATTTAATTTTAAACTATGTTGATACAACTCGCAGAAAACTTGCTATTGATCTCGTTTGTGATCTCTATCTGAAAAAAACCTTTGAATAGTAATAATTGTTATTATTTGATTGAACCAATCTACTATTTTTTGAAAAAAATTATTAACCCTTCAATAAAAAATAATAATTATAAAATTCTTTCTGATAAGTCGTCTAAGAAGACGTCTCACTGCTTATATAATCCTGAATCACTCTTTTACATCTGGTGGTATATAGGATATTTTGAGCAAAAGAAAATGTTGCTTTTCCTCTATAATGACTTTTTGACTAGTTTCATTAGTTTAAGAGAATAGTTGCACTGTAATTATTGTTATTGAATGATGCAATAATCTTATATGACTGTCCGTTTATTTCTTCTTCCCTTTCTTGTTGATTGAAGTTAATCTAATTGAAATTAAATTATCGTGAAACATTTTATTACACATATCGTATATCTTTACAGTATCTTTTGCAAAATGTTCACTGGATTCTAAAAATGTATTGGCGCATCCCATTATAAGTGTATTACGTATTAAAAGATTCAAATCTCGCCTCAATCCAAAGCCAAGCAGGAAAAGAAGGGCTGCCATGAAGCAATCCATCCGATAGAGAAGCATGAAGGAAATCGCTGGTCATCAAAAGGCAATCGGAAGCCAGTAGTCGGCACGCTTATACTTAGGTTCTTCAGAATGCCAGCCAATATATCAAATAGTAAATAATAAAAGTATAAAAGTAAGTATAAAAGTTAGTAAGTATAAAAAATGTATGAATATGCATTACATATGTATTGATTGAAACTGAATAACGTTGGCAGCTTTTTTTTATCGGTTTCGTAAATCTAATTTTTAATCGACTTTTATGCATGTAATATTGAAAATTTCATTATCTAGAATATTTGAACTTTTAAATGATGGCCCTGAAACATTGAGTTTGTAACTTAAATTAAACAAACATATCTCATTAACTAAAGGAATAAAAATTATATATAAAAAATAAAGGAATATAAAATATCAATAATAAATGTTATAAAAAAAGAATAAAGGAATATAAAATATCCATAAGTATAATTTTGTGATCTTTTTTCAAAATTTTCTTTTCTAATTTTCAAGTAATCTCTCAATTTTATTTATAAATATTGATCTTTGGCCATTACCTGGCTTTCACAGAATGATGGTTGTGCTAAATTTTAATTAAATCTCTTATGCAGGATTTGATGAGCATGATTCCCACACCAAGGTAATTTTTAAGCATGAAATTGTGACATACATCAAAGCCATATTATTTCAATAGCCTTAAACCTTTTTCGTTCATTATACGTATAAACCATCCTAATGGAAAAAAAACCTCTACATCAACATCATAAGGCAATTAAAAACATAACTTTCTGGATTTCCCATCTTTTAATTGTCATTCTTGGTAATTGCAACTTATCCCTCATGTAAAGCTTACAGATAAAAATATCATTTTTTTGCGACTTTTATCAAAGGAATAAAATCACCAGAATAAATATTTCATGAAAAAATAAAAAAAAGTTTTGAATTTCTTTGTGCAAATAAAGCAGCATTTCGTTTAAATTTATGTTAAAAATATTTTTAAGAAATTACCAAATTTAAGGAACTACATTTAAATTATCATCATTAATAGTTTTTTTAGAAAAAATGTGTGAATAGTACAAAACTCATTTTTATGAATAATACTCTCAAACTTTAAAGGGAAAAAAAGCGCAAAAATCTTATTTAATGTTTTGTAAATGAAAATCTAATTAAAATTTTAAATAACCGCTCTCTTTTCAATGTATGCATGTGCCAAATTTGTTGTTTCTATGTCAAATAATCTAACCTATAGATACATCTCAACTATTTATATATTCAAAAGTAAATATGATGCCAAAGATATGAAATTTTTAATGATATTCCTAAATATTCTAATGATATATTTACACAGATTTCTGGAGTGTTGACGCCTTTGTCAAACAAAACAGAATAATCAAAAAGCCTTTCACAGATTTTCTTGGCTTGAACAAAACATAACAGAAAAAAGTTATTTATTTTCCTATATATTTAAGTATGTAACTTTGACAGACTTTGGTAACTTTGGCTTTTAAGTTTGTAAAGTTGGCAAACATTCTCATTTGCCAACCAAACATAATATCTTATCTGTATACTGAAAGATTTTCTAGTGTAGTGTTTATCATTGTGTGGAAATTTTAACAATGTGATTTATATTTTTCGGACAATAATAAATCAGTCTAAAGTTTACGAAGATTATGAATCGCCAAAAGAATTTGTAAACAAACTGTCATGATTAAAATAACCTAAAAACTAAATTTTGTGGAAGTACTTATTTTGGAAAGAGTAATTCACTGTAAAATGCTGATGAGGTTGGCACTGTTTTCCATTTTATTATTTAAAGAATTCAAAAAAAAAACAAACAAACAAAAAACCCCAACTGTAAACACTTGGAATGTTGTTGAAGATGTGAGATGTGTTTTAAATTTATAATTTATGAGTCAGTGGATGACTGAATATACTTTTATTGTTCTCAATTTAGGAACTTTTTTGGAAATGGAATTCGGGTAGGGGGAATATCGATCTTCAAATTCTCTTGTATAAACAGCACAATGAAACTGAGAAAGTGATTAATCAAAATCTCTTCCACATGTAAAACTTTTATAGAAAATTGAGAAAATGATATTCAATTCATGTAATAAGAATTGTAAAATCAATTTTTTACTTCCTCATTTTATAATTATTTTAATCCAAAACATAGATTAATTAAAGGTATCCAAAGGTTAGTAGTATCCAGTTCGAAAACTAATGAGAGCTATGAAAGGTTGTATCGTGTATTCAGGTTGCGACCAATACTTCATCTGAGCTGATACACTTTTACAAAATTTCCTTTGAATAAAGTTTCCATCGATGCAGCTACCTTTTGTGTAAACAGGAATTGAGTACCCGAATTTCTACTTCCAGAGTTTAGATTCTGTTAAAAAGATGGCGAATAGAGTGGAACATCATAAATTCAGAGCTTATGATGAAATCCGATTTTCTTGCCGTTCTTTCAAACTCGAAGTTAAAACTTTGCTGCCGTACCACCTATATAACTAGACCCATCTCTAAAATCTAAAATTCAAAACTTTATTCTTTTTAGATATCAAACATTAAAACAAATTTTTAATCATTATTGATAGTTTTACATTATATTAAATGAAAAAGATATTTTGAAAAAAAAAAAAAATCTTTTCAAAAATTATTATTGTACGAAAAAAAAAAAAAAAAAACTAGCATAAAAAATAAGTTCAATTTTAAAAATCTTTATTTTTGAAAAATCGCTTTTTGAAAAATCAATATAATGTTAATATAATTGAAATAAGAAACTGACGACTATTTTAGGGACGGATTTCATTATCTTGAATCGTGGTCAGATGATGAGGACGAAATCTAAACCTTGATCACTTTTCTGTCATGTCAGCAGGAAAATGTCTGATTTTGTGCAGCTGGTTTAACGAGATAAAACTGAATCTTGAATCAGATGATTTGTACTCTAGGAAAGAGAGTATGACATAATGTAATAATTGTAACAGCCTCGAATTTGGATCCTTACTTTCGATGCCAAGACTATAGAAGTAGGACAACGCGGCCTTGGAGGTCTTTGGAATTGCCTGAAATATTTTTGTTGAGCATTTAATTGTTTATAATTCTGAATTCATATTTAGGTTTACTTTGAATTGCTTTTGGAAAATTTAAAGAGAAAAATTTTTATGCACGATTTTTATGATGTTCGCAGTCGAGAATTTTAGCTAGTTTACAGATATCAAACATTAAAATTTGAATAGAAAAATCTTTTTGCGTGATTTTTAATAATGTTTTCTATTGAGAATTTTCACCCATTTACGGATATCAATCATTATAATTTGAAGAGAAAAATGTTTATGTCAATTTTTATGATGTTCTCAGAAGAGGATATTGGCTACTTCTGATTAAGATCATAATACCAGAAATTCACAAAATGAATATAATTTTGAATAATATGGGAATTGAAGAATTTAGAAAACAGTGAAAATACCCTGTCCTGGAAATATAGGTGATTATCTTATTCTTTTCTTTTTGAGGTAACTCACAGTAGATACATTGTTTCTTTTACAGAATAGGAAATGCCAATTGGCCAATGTTTTATATTGGAATTATGAAGACTTAATTAATTATAGTAAATGCATTTCTTATGTATTATGTATTTTATAAACTTATTTATTACTATTATATATTATGTGCTATTAATCATGTGAACGTTATTAACGACATCTGTAAAGTTTTAGAAATATTGAATCATTTTTCAAGTTGATACGACTTTTTTATTGCTCCAATTTAAAATGTAAAAAAAAAAAAAATTTTTTATTAATTGCTATATATAATTTTATTTCTGACTTATAATTTCCATGCTAAGAAAATAAAGCTATCTTGTATCATAAGTAACGAATTTTTTCAAATCAATAAGAAGAGAAATTTCATGCACTTTCAACAGTGAATAGTTAAAAATTTATCCTTTTACTAATGATAACAAATTTGTACGTGTTGTCACTCTAAAGGCCAGACTGTCTAACCTAAAACTATTAAATTTGGACCATATATACTCTGAAAGATGGTAATGTGAATCTCGGAGCGATTTTCTTGTACTTTTAATTAATTAAAAATGATTTGAATTTTACGTTTTTTAACGATAGCTTCCGTAAATATTAAACAAAAATAATTTTTACATCGTGTTAATTTTTTTAATGTCTTTAATGAAACGAATTTAATAATCTTCAATTTAATAATTCTGGATTTTGACAAATTTATAAAAGTATTCTTTGCTTGATTTCTAACAGCAGCTTGCATTGTTATTCTGAAATTCAAACTTATTTTCATGGTTTTATCTAATTTTCCATTGCGTGATTTTCTTTCATTGTTTAAAGCCAAGGAAGAAAATTCTGTTTAATATCTGCGTAGTTTATGAGACAAATAAAAAAAATAGTTATACTACTGAGAAACCAGATATTTATGTTTTAAACAGCGCTTGACATTAGGGCACTTTCTCAATTAGAAAGTTTTATGCAATAAGCAGAAATTAAGTAAAATAATTAAAATACCCCTGCTTTAATTTCAATTTTTTTTCTTGAATTACGTACAAGAAAATAGGTTGTTGTGATTTATGGCACTTCACAAGCCCGCTGACAGTTATCTACCAGCAATTTAAGCCGAGTGAGCCTCTCTTGTTTTGCAGTAGCGTCAACTTGGGCCAAAAGTACGATTTAACTACTACATGCGTCACATTCGCTTTCATAATCCCTTTTTACAGAGGGCACATTCATACACTTTACAGATAAAACACAGAAGAACAACCATATCCGAATCGGGACTCGAAGCCGGGACGTCCAGATCAAGGGGACGCTACCCTATGCCAGGACGCCGGATGAAAATATGTAAATAGTTTATATGAAATCAAATATAACCAGTACTCAAGGAGAACTAGCAGGTAGTTCTACATTAGTAAAAATTCTCTTAAATTTTCCAAGAATATTGCGAGAGAGTTAATCTACTGTATAAAAACCAAGTGTTTCTATTCTTTTAAATCTATTGCAAAGCTAACTTTAACACCTTTCCATTGGATCTTCAGTAACTTATATATTGTGCATGGTTCAAATGTTACTGGCTTGGAATAATGTCTCTTCTAAATTTACGCGCAAATTGTTAGAGGCGAATATGTCAGTCTGAATTATGGTCGGATGTCTAGGACATTACTTTAAATTACCTTTATCTCACTTCCTATACATTTGTAAAGTGAGAACATTTGCACATCTTGAGGTTTAATGGTAAAATTAATGTCGCCACTTGCGCTATGCATTGCAACAGAATAGGATTTTAGAGAACAAAGATAGGATTTTATCATCAAAGTATCATAGTTTCATTATCTATTTTAGAAAGAAAAGATCCATGTGCTCGAAAATGTCAATTATTGCAAACAAGTTAAAATCGGAAAGTCAGCAAGCGTGTGTTCAATTTAAATCTAATAGATTCATTTCATTTTCACAATATATTATACTTAAAACTGATCAAAAAGATGTTAAGGATGATAAAATTTGAGCTTTTTTTATTGACATGATAAACATCTATCATGTATGCATGCTTAAAACTAATAGGAAAACCTTAATAAAGACACAAAAAATTATATAATCAAACCTAAATATATTGCATTCATATTTAAAATCAAGAAAATTAAAAATTAAGAATGAAGATGATATAATTAGAACTTTTTTTATTAACATGATTCATAACATATTCCTATTTAAAACTGATAGAAAATTTTAATAACGATACAAAAAATGATATAATCAAACCTCAATACGTTGTATTCATATTTAAAACTGATCAAGGAGATATTAAGGATGGTAAAATTTGAACTTTTCTTTTATTAGCATTTTTTATATTTATTGTATATGCCTGTTCAAAACTGATAGGAAAACTTTAATAAAGATTAAAAAATAATAACACTTAAATCCTTAAGTGAATTAAGGGATTTTTCAAATAAATGTTTTTTTAATCGACCACAAAGCTTCTTCACATTTTCAAAAATTAAAAAAAGAGAAGTAATAAGCAAATTTTATTTAATGCACTGAACAATCATATTATAAGATGTAATCGCACAAAACTGACTAAAGACAATTTTAAATATGTGTTCGCTATATATTTTTCTGATAATTGTTTTCTGATCATTGATTAAGAGAACGAAGACTGTACATTGATTAAAGGTGTACTAGAATATGTCTGAAAGCTGCTGAGAAATCGGAAAACGATTAGAGATTATGGATTAGAGAAGTCAGATACGTTCACTTTGAAAATACTTTTGAGGAAACTTCAAATCAAGTAATCAATTCTCCCTTCGACTTTCTTGTATGCGTACACACATTTCTTAAGAATCTGAGCTTGCTAGAACAGTAAACTTATTCAAGAGGTTGATTAAATAAATAAATCTTATATTTTTTACATTTTGTTGTTAAGATAGTAAAGTCGAATTCATTTAGCTAGCTTGTTGAATTTGTGAGAAATCGCATTATCATAGCCATGGATAGTTAAAATTTTAGGAAACGGAGCTTATATGTATTTGATACTAATCTTGAAAAAAATTCATAAATCTGATGAATAAAGAATATCATATTTAGTTGATCTAATTTTCTATGTTTATGAGTCACGATGTTGGAAAATACAAAAACAAGCACAAGCAAATTTCATATCAGCATGAATTCATCCAAAATTTGTCGGAAAAGCTATCTATCTCTTATTTTTAGATAAACCTAACTATATATATATGTATAATTCCAAAAATGTGTTTCTAGGTACAAAGACATGCAAAATTTATAGCTTCGAGATAGAAAGTTTTGACAATTAGGAATTTGCATTTTTTGTTTCCGTAATTCTTAAAATAGAAATTAAAAAACAGCATTAAAGTTTAGTATGTGTTATGATAACAGACTCAGTTTATTTCAAAATTGAAGTTAATAAAATTTCTACAATTTAGTTTTTTCTTATGAAACATTATTTTCTGTTGGTAAATTACTCTCTGTGTAAAACTGAAAATCTTCCTTGTTCATTCGAACCTTATACATTTCCACATCCCCTGACGAATTCGAATTAAGTACAGATGCTTCTTTGCATCTTGTAGCAGTACTGAAGTATTTAAAAGTTCCTGTGATCTTCTAAAATGAAAAAAAGTTGATATGAATGGTTTTATGTTTATTCGGCTAAAATTGCCCACAAAAGTTTTTTACATCATCTTAAAATACAAAAGAATTAACTTCATAGTGATATTAATTTCATCACTGCATTACGTTTCTCTGATTTTAATGACATTTTCAATTTTAAATTCAATTTCATTTTTATAATTTCCATTTTTTTGCTAAAATATTAAACTTATTTTATAATTTCCATTTTTTGCTAAAATATTAAACTTATTTTACTATTCTGTTCTGCATTACTATACAATTATTACTGCATTACTATTTTCCTGATTTTGACATAATTAATGTTAATTTGTTTTACACAGATATTTTCATTTTTACTTTCAAAATACAGTGCAAAAGCAAACATTTTGGTATGCATGTGCTGTAATTCAAAAATTTTTAAGGCCGGGATAGCCTGGTTAGAAGAGCGTTGGATTCGCGTCTCTTAGATTGCGAGTTCGAACTCCTTCGGCAGAAGATTCCACGCGTGCTTGATGGCTGACGTGCGTATAACTCTGTCGTGGTCACCAACTCCTTCATGTCGAGAGTAATACCACTGGGAGTACTGGATTAAAAGTGATCGTTCTCTGATCCAGGTCTAAATTACGATCTGTGATTGAAATACGTGAATGAAGTTCGCTGCGTAAAAAGGGTTGTAACGCTTTCGTAGCTAAGTACGGTCTCTTGACCCTAGATGGCGCTACTATAAAAACTAGAGACGCTCCCCCACCGGCTTAAAATCACTGTCTTCGTCACAGCGGGCTTGTCCATGGCAAGTGCCATAAGAAACAACAGCACAATTTTTAACAGGAGTACGTCTAATTATATGTAATTTAGGATCAATAATATATCATTTAGGATTCGTGAAATTTCTTTAACTTTTGGCATACTTCTGTCTCTCATTATTGCACTTCTAAGATTTTAATGCACCTATATGATATGCCACCTGTCTTTTTTTCTTCTTTTTTTTTCTTTTTACTTGGAGTTCATTGAATGAATTCTACTTCCCTTGGTGAATAAAAGTGGTTTTCTTTTTCAGATTTTTATTGCATTATAATAAATTTATCCCATCAGCTGAAAGTCAAATAAAAGTTAAAATATTAATAGAAAATTTCTTTTTAACTTTCTGTTTCGTAATTATAGATTTTTACCTTTCTTTAACATCGAAATATCTAGAATTCAGGCATTTGTTTTGCACCCGTTAACCACTATTGTCATAATAACAAATTTAAGATCTAAATAATGTGTTTAGGATATTTAATTATGCTTTTTTAAAAATCTGAACAGTAAGGACTCCTAAAATAAAGAGGATATGAAAACGAATCATAAAACTTGCATCTGTAAACTTGTATACTAAAAAATTAAAAAAAACAAAACATATTCAGGTGTTTCGAAAATATTATTATTTGTACTAAGATGGTCTATATTTGCTCATTTTGTTTCATGTGACATATCAAGTCTATAATGCAACTCTTACTGTAGTTATTGTCGTGTGACAAGTGCAATAAAAATAAGGGGGAAAAGGGAGAGATGGGGACAATTAATTGGGCCGGAAGCATGCAGAACAGCCCTGGCCACATCTACAGCTTTATCGGAATAAAAAATATCCCTGGGACAGTCAATGTTTATTTTGAAGAGGGTTGAAGTAATAGAACGGCAGCTAAAAATATGCTGTGGATCCAGCTGCACGTCTGGACAGTGTCTGCATTCTCCATAGAGTCTGGAGAAATTGGGCATGATCCTCATGCGCCCCAGGTGTCCTGTTCTGAGTCTTGCAATTGTGGTTGTGATGTCTCTTGTATAATATAGATTTGTCAGGGAGAATTTCTTGCGATTGGTACAAAGCCTCTGTCTTGCCACGGCATTAGCATCCAGAGCAGTAGTAGATAGAGGAGTGGGATCCAGTGTTCTGACCACCTTGGTAAGCAATATTTACTAAATTTTTTTTTAATAAAAATATCTGTAGATGTTCTAAATAATATAAATGGATGCATGATGCTGATAGATACAAAAGAAACTATATGCTAAATTATAAATATCACCATACGAAGAAATGACAAAGAATGTGATTTGGGCATTTTGATGGCATTTTATGTAAAATTTGCCCATTTGATGGCAATGTAAAAGCAACATGTGTACATTACTCAAGCCACTCATATTCCTGATTCCAGGCACAAAATACACCGATGCTACTACTTTCTTTTTATTGAGTTGGGATTATTGATTTTTGATTATTTCATCCCTGATTTTAAAAATGGTTTTTCCCAGCTACTATTTCTAGCATTGACAGAAACATGCCACAGAAATTTTGACAAAAACTGAATTTTAATTTTGATGTAAAATATGTATTGAATATATGTATATATGAAAATATTGAACTTTTGTAATATCTGAATTCAAATATTTAATATGCCTCTTCTTAAAATATATGTTACGATCTATAGTTATTATGATAATCAGTTATTAATAATAGATATTAATTCTAGTAATCAGCGAAAAATGCAATAAATCGATTAATTACTTTTACAGATTATTATAACAAAAAAACTGATTTATCATTTTGACTATAGAACATATATCTTTCAAGTAGCTACAGCAACTATCGGTTGAAAGTCAAAAACTTTGAAATCTGATTAATCATTTTTATCACCCCACCCCCTCCATACGTACTACAAATTTTTGATTAATGTAAAGGGATGAAAAATGGAAGGTTAGTAATTATTTTTTTCATTAATGAGTTCATTGTTAAATAATCTTTTTAAGAGCATCTATGAATACTTTAGTCAGATTCTGGCTTTGAAAAAAATCTTCTTATATATCCTTTGGAAGAATAGACCAATGAGGCAATTATATAAGACCAAATGATAAAGATGGACTCAGCAATCAATGAAATTCAAGTTCACACAAAAAGAATTTTTGTAATTTTTTTTTGTTTCAATTTCATATCACACATTTCCTATTTGCGATAGGGAGACTGTTCTATTGTTTAGTGTGGAGCCATTAAAAATATTTTGTTGCTTCATTATGCACAAGGAAGAATTTAGAGTAGAGGTGAATTCGAATGTTTAAATATTACTTTGGAGATATAAATTCTTTGTATCCTATGGACATTATTTGCAAAAATGCCCAGCAAAATCTTTTTTTCTTTCATAAAAGCATTTTATCAGAAATTCCTCAACTGACAAAGAATTAAAAGTTTTAGTCAATGAACTCAAAATTCAGAAAAAGAATAATTTATTAATAAGAAATTTGAATTAATTTATGGAAAATATTTTTCAAAATTTTCTTTTTATTAATTTATGTAAAATAGTATGTTTTATTTTAACTTTGATGTAAACTATTTTCTGAATTTATCAACAGATGGAATCACCACATGGAATTGAAATTATTTTTAATTAATCAATTGATTAATATTCCCAAAATATTAAAATAATACTTTGCAAGAAGGGTGAATAAATTCGAGAAATTATAGAATTCGAGAATTTCGTTAAGTAACTAAATGAAAAGTCGATTGCAAAATTTCAATTTGGCCAACATGAAACAAATTAAGTTAAATAAATGTGTTTAGTAAAACTGCTCTCTGAAATTTGTTTTGCACACATCTAGATCAAACGAGAAACTATTGATCTCGTAGAAATGTTTACTTAATTGAGAGACTTTGTATAAAGTAAAAACTAAATTTTTTTAAAAACAAAATCTGTTTCAATGTTTTTGTTTATTGCATATATGCAAATTATCAAGTAATTGAGACAGAAGGAATATTTAAATTTTAAAATAATTCTTGGTTTTTAATTTGCTTTTATACAAAGAGTTCAAAAAAGTAAATTTTTAAAGGATTTTTAAAAATGGTAGAAATGTTAAATATACAATGAACGAATTTCCAGATTTTAAGAACTGCTTTATAAGAAAGCTGTGCAAAATGAGTTTCAGTAGGAGTAACAAATTAAAATGATGTTAGAGACTTCAACTCCCGAATACAAGTCAACTGTTATATATATAAGAAGACCTTATGTATGCAAGATCTTCTTACAAAATTTTAAAATGGAGCCTTAAGCCTTAAACCATGAAATCCTTTTTTAATCACTAAGAGTATTAGATTTCAGAAATATATTTCAAGCTGCAGTCTTTCTTCAATTTTAATTACAATATACACTTTACAGAAAAAATATTACTATGCGACTTGAATAAGTTTTAATTAATTTTTATCTCAAACAAGGTTTGATAGATGTTTATAGCTAAAAAGACGCTAGGAATATGCTGAAAGCTAAACAAGAATTGTATTAAGAAAAATGACAGAAACGATCTCTTTTAATACTTTATAAATAAAACTTGTAAGTCAAATTTTTTTTTGTTTTTAATAGTTACGATGAAGTTTTAATTAAAACATCTGCGGTGTATATAGTAAAAAGAATTGTTAATTAAAAAACTTTACATGCAGCTTGAAATATCTTATTTTCACTAGTAGGAGTAGAAGTTTATATCTTATGTAAACATTGTCTACATAGTCTTAAAATTAATAGAGATAAGACTTTAAGTTAAAATTTTTGGTGATGAATTTTAAGAAGAACAACTTTTGAATGATGGGAAATTAAATACTTTTTGATAGAATAGCAATAAAAAAATTTTGTACACTACTTAATAAGCTTTTATGTGGTTTTCAAGTTAGCAGTTTCATGGAAGATGTTTTAAATAATTTTAATAATATAGAATATATTTTGAGATTGAGAATTTTTTTCTTTTTTTACACATTTGAGTGATAGGTTGAAATCATATGTAAAATTTTTAATACAACTAAATTTCTTTATAGCCTTTAAAATAATTTTTATTAATTTTTTATTAACAGAATGTACTATTTTAGCAACAGAAACATATTAGATAATCTTTAATTTTTTAATGATTGGAAATTTTTAAGCGCACATTTAGAAAAGTATTATTGAAATTATTGAAAATGATGTCATTATTTAATTACATGAATGATAAATATGCTATTGATTTACATAAAATTGATTTTTCTTTGGTGTTTCATTTGTATGGGAATGAATTGCCGGATTGAAGTGTAAGAAGTTTGGTTTTAACTCGGTTTTAATATGCTGTAACATAAAACATTATGTAACAGCATATTTATTGGAGGCGTTTATTTACCCTGTTTAGAGAAAATAAAAGAAAATATATTTTTGTCCTGAGTTATAAAACAAAATGGCATTACCATTTTTATATTTATGAAGCATATGCAGATGTCAATTAATAACTAAAACTTTTCATACCAAAAGAAAATATAATTTATTCTATATTTGAAGATTAAACGAGAGAATTATTTTGACACTTACTTACATTTCTAGTGTAGAGAAATAGATTAGCAAATAAATTTAACGAAATTTTCAGCCCAGTTGCCGAGATTAATAAATTAGTCAAAGATTTAATTTGGGGTATTTTCTAGAAATTGTATGCTTGGTTTGGGGTAGCAGGCGATCAAGATGTATGCTTACAACATTGTGGGAATTAAATGATTTCATTATAACAGTTAATCAAGAAATTCTTCAAAATAATTTTATAATGAATTTTACTAAGAAAATAAATTTTAAAAAATTAGAATGGCACACACATGTTTCCATAAAGATCTTATAATTGAGTATATTTTCATAAAGCTCAGGGTGCTCAAATCATTATTTATAGCCTCAAGAATTAAATCTTTCTCTTAGATATGGATATGGGTACGGAAAATTGCCATATATATCAATAGGTTCTCGCTTACTTGGCAGGTTACAATTACCTTGTAGGGTTAAGTTTCCTTCACTCAAGTGGTGGGTACATACCGCTTAAATGAGGAGTGAACGCATGGTTTTCAACATATTGTAGGAAATTTTGCATTCATCATAATACTCATATTAATTGTCATGGTAGTTTTGCTGAATATTTATTCCAGTTAATTCCCACCGTAAAATACCGTTATCAGAAATATTAGTAAATAAAAGGACTGAATTATTTCCGTTAACATAGTACGAGATTTTTTTTTCACAAATTACTAATGTTTATTGAAAGCAATAGCATTTTTATCCTTGAAAATTCGTCACCGGAGGGTTTCAGGTTCGAGACCCGATTCCACCGAAGAACCGTCGTGTAAGCAAGTTCCGGTGTACGTTAAATTCATCGGGGCCAAACGTCCTCCCGCTGGTGTGGCGTGGTGTGGAGAGGGGAGGGGGAATGCTCAGGTGTCGTTCTCGTCATCTGACTATGGTTCAAAATTATGAGGTTCGTCCCAGAATAGAACGAGTGTTGCTTTAAAACGGGGCGTTAATATGACTAAACTAAACCTTGAAAATTTGTCAGATGTTCCAAGAATGATTTTTAATATAAAAGAAGGAAAAGCAAAAATATAACGGGGATTTGTATTATATTTCAAATTTAAATGAAAGAAAATGCTATTCATCGAAGAATTGTATCATCATAGTAATAATTCTTAAGTTTTTAATATGCTTCTTCAAGTAGATGAATATTCAGTAATGTAATGTAAGAGAATTTATCACGCATGGATAAATACATAAATTACAACTTTATTCAATTAATAATAATTAAAAAATTAAAATGGAAAGATTTGTTAAAATGTGCAATCACTGATTCATCAGATATGTATTTTAAAAGATAAATTCAATAAAAGAATTTATTTTAAAATAACACAATGAATAACAATATATTCATTTTAACAAAATAAATTTTTTGATTGAATTACATTTTACTATTCGTTTCAGATAATTTCTTACTATAGTCTAAAATAGAATCCTTTTGCAAAGTTTCTTAATTTCGATTCCTTAAAGTCTTTCGATTGCATCCTCTTTCGAAATTAATTATTGCGAAAGAGGAATTCATATACTCTAGCATAGATGCATTTAGATTATTATCATAAACGATCTACTCTTGAAATTTCTGTAAACACAATGAAGGCTCTCATTACGATCCGTCAGAAGTATCTTCGTCTTTCTATAACATAAGAGGAGGGTATCTAAAGATTGCTTGACATTACCACTTGAAAGATACAGAGGGAAACATGAGCTATTGTAGAATCAACGCTTTCATTCATAAAGGAGCACTCTGAATTGATAGGACCAGTTTCAGATATGCTTTTACACCATTCAAAATAATTAAAGGAGTTTGTGTATCGGGTAGATAGATGTATTATGGATAGATTATTGAAACTTTATCAATGCGTATAGTTATATCAAACCTTATGTAACTATACGCATTGATAAAGTTTCAATATGTCTATATACTTACCAGATTACAATGTTATATATAGATTAAAATAGGAGCGCGGGGAGTTGGAACAAAATGGAACATAGAGATTTACTTATCTCAGAAAACAAGCAAAATAATGCAAGTTTTTGGAAAAAAAAATATTTGTGTTTGAATATAATATACCCTCTCCCACCCTTCAATGAGTAGCAATTTCAAGCGTGTTTGAAATATATAATTTAATTATTCTCACTTCTCCATAACAGCTCTTTCCAGCTTTTGTGCCGTTTATGGAGCCGGTATTCGATCAGTATCTCCCCTTATAAAATTTCACCAAGAATTAACAGGTCAAATTTTAATATTAAAATCTGAATTTTGGTATAAAAATTTTAATATAAAAATAATTAATAAATTATTGATTATATGTATAATTGCAAATAAATTATTTCATTAGAGAAAAATTAATTCAAAATAAAAAGGGGAAAAATAATGATAATAAAAAAATGAAAGGAATAAACTATTCGACAAAACCGTTTTGTATTTGGCGCACAGAATTTCTTGACAAGGTGTGAAAATAATAATATTTATGTACACAAAGAGCAGAATGAGGACTTTGTAAGATTTGTCAGTTGTAGGCAGAAATATCAGATCTTTGTTGAAGAGTTTTCTTACTACCATCTTTTTACAGGTATTAGGAAAAGCCTTCTGCATTTCCAATTACTGTTCACCCCCCCCCCTTTTTAGAGAGACTCTTTTTGCCTACGATTGTAATATCAGTGGGTGTAACATAATGTTACGGATTTGTAATATTGCTTTCCTGTGATGTTAGCTAAACGCTCTCACATAAAGGTGTGTCCCAGAGGACACTTTTTATGGCATTGGCGTACAATAGCTATGAAATATTGTTACAGATTTCACCTCACCACCGGTTTCTTTTGATAGTGGGTGTATGGCATGAAAACACAATCAACAGGCCTCAGTAGAAAAGAAGACACGATAAGAAGACACTAAAACAAAGACGACGAGTACACAGAAGATAAATATTTACAGCAGAGACGAACACAGGACAGCACACAGTAACACACTACAGACGACAGTAGCCCACAAGTAATAATCGTCCATAGCACACGAAGCGGCTAGACAGAATATAGCAGGAGAGGGGTTCCTTTGAACTTCGCTCTACGGTCTCTCCAACGGCTGAACTTCTCGCTGTCTTCTCTCGTTTTAGCTGCCGACTCAGTACTTCTCACAAATGGCTACACAACATATACGATGCTGCTTCCACAGTAGACAACAGGATTCGACCCACAGCTGTTCAGGACTGGCTCCATACAACGTTAGCACTCCGCTGTTTTTTCCCTATCCTTTCGAAGACTCGTTACTTGTCGGTGACTCTCAACGACACTCTAGCCCGCAGCTTGAGAGTGCCGGTCTTTTATAGTTCCGGGAGGCAGGGCTAGAAAATTCTAGACCGATAAGGCGTATCTCGGTTCCTAATGGACGGATTGACAAAATTCTCGAAGTTTCGAGCATTATCCCTTTTGTCGCCAAAGTCGCCAAATGGTCACCAAGTTTGTCGCCAATCTCTGGGATCCAGCGGGCAAGGAGGTTTCCTCATACGGAATTTTTCTCAAAATTTGATAGAAATCTGAAAATTTGGTATAAAGACCTTATAGAAAATTTCATCCTTCTATCTCAGAGTGTTTTTGAGTTATCTTTGTTACAGACAGATAGAAGGACGATCATTTTCCAAAAATGTGTTTCTAGAAGAGGGTGGTCTGAAACTTAAAATTCGTCAAAATCTCGAGTTGGAAGTTTTTGATGATTGCTACACTTTCTATATACTACGTATACGATAAAGTAAAAAAAGTCAGAGAGAATGAGCTAGGAACAAATTAGGAGCTTTAAATGTGCGGAAGGAAATAGAAAAGAACAACAACAATATCCTCCCCCTCATTATCATAGAATTGGCTGTCTGTCGAAGCAGGGTAAAACAAGAATATCCGAGATACCCTTCACAATATTAGAAGGAAATTTTATTTTTTGCTTTATTACGTATCTTCTAGTTATTTAATTCTCAATACATTTTGAGGTTTTCGAGGAACTGTATATTTCGTATACAGTTCCATCTATCTATTTACGAAAGCATTTTCAATCGTTTTTCTTCGTGACTTCACATTATAAAATATTATTACCAACGAAATACATTTGCAAATAATTTCATGATGTACTGCATTTTTATAGTCCTAAAATGAGCTGCTCAGTGATTCACAAAAAATATTTATAATAATATAAATAATTTGAACAATGATATTTTTCAAAAGAATACTTTCTTCGAATGCTAAAAAGTAGATTTTTTTTATTTTATTTTTATTACTTTTTATTTTATTCTTCAATTTTTATTTCATAATATTGTTTGAAATATTTTTGAAACTCGAATTATGTATTTCTTCATCTGATTTTTTTGGTACTGATTTATTCGCTGTCTGACAATCCTACAATCACAAAATCAATATTTACTAGAATGAAACGATTAAATGGGAATATTGCCTGAAAGCATTAAAATAGTTAATTGCCATTCATAAAACAAAAATATATAAAATCTTAAGAATTTAGCTGATTTGATAGTCAGCGAAAACAGATTATAAAATTTAATTTTTACTAATATAAAATAATTTAGTTAAAGCAGCAATGGAGAATTAATTTTTTTGCATGAGTTGCTGTATTTTAATAGACATGCCAAACACAGATCTCTTTATTTATCGATAAAATTATCCATACAAAAAAGCATTTGAATTAACACTGAAGCACTTAGAAATAAAGAGCTCTTTGAGCAATATCGAAAAAATATCACACACAGTTTATGGTTTATCGATTTAGTATGATTTATTGGCATTTATAACAGCATAAAAGTAACTATTATAAATTTTAAACTTTGTGAGGAGCAACCATTTTAGTAATACGTACTTTGAAATTTTTCTTATTACTGTTCTTAAATCTTATACACTCCCATGAAACTTAAGGAAAATATTTTTAAAAAATTCTTCTTTTCAATTATTTATAATATAAAGAGGTAATCATCATCATTTTTCAAGAACATGTCAACTTATCGGTGAAATATAAAACTTTGCTTCATTAAAAATAATTGAATCTATATATAAGTACTGTGAATTTAAAGAAAGCCTTTCACCTCAATTTAAGTTTGATATTAAGTATCTCAAGCATAATACATTTTGGAGTAACAACGAAGCTAGTCTTTTGAGTATATCTTCCCACCAAAAAATCTTCTTGATATCATAATAAAGAAATTCCAAACAAAGTAAGGAAAATTTTCATAATATCCTTAAACTTTATGGCCAATAACTCCTTTTTCTTTTGAAAGAAAACTCATTTTCTTAATTACTACATCTTCAAAATGTTTTTTCAATCATTATAGGCTTAAAAAGAAGTCAAATAACGTTCAATTTCATTTTCATCAATAACATTGCAAATCATCGTTTTTATAGTAACTGACAAACAAGAGCAATTTTATCTTATAATACCTAGGAAGTAAATTGGATCAGGACAACTCAGCGAAAATTTGCAGTTTATAATTTATAAGAAAGATTAACTTTAATGCTGAGAAAAATTTAGGATCCTTGAAGATTATTATATAAAGAGGTTAATGAATTCTGTATGATTTAATAATATTTGGCTTAATAATCAAATGTATATACATAAGTTACTTTTGACCGTATTTGTGATATTGTTTATATTTAGAGATAAAGGGATGTATCTGAATTGTTGATGATTATCTTCATTGATTTCCTTCGATATTTTTTTATTTAAAAATAATAGATGGCTTGACTATTTAATGAGATGAGAAATTTTTTTTTATTAAACTAAGATGAAATTTAATATATAATTAAAAATTATATCACATTCCATTTTATTTGCTTGAAAATGCAGAGTTTATTGTAAAATTGAAAACCATTAAATTTGAATGTGTTTTTATGTGGATACAAAATGTTTTGGAGGAAATTATTCAAAAATTATTAAAAGTTTTGACTAGTTTTGGATTTTAATAAGAACAGAAACAGTTAGAATTATTTGATTCAGTTATTGAATTGAATTATTTTTGTCAAATGTCATTTTATAAATCAGTTTCCTTTTTATTTTGAAAACATTTTATTTAATTATATTTTTTTAAAAGGAAAAAAACCCGTTTAAGTTATGGCTAATAAAAATTCAATTCATTTCTGTTAAACTTTTTAATGCTAATAAAAGAAATAAATGTAGAATTTTCATGCAAAAAGGATTTCTATAATGATTCAATCTATATTAATTTTATGATTCTGGTATTAAACTTTATTGTAGAACGACATTGTAATTAGAATCTTTTTTTAAGAACACTCCTTTAATTTTTTTTTGTGATTTACTCTTCATACATTAATTTTTTTTATTAAATATCTTTCAAATTTTAAGAAAAAATGAATTAAATAGAAAATTAAACTTCAATATTATACAGAATTTACCGTTTATCGCTTAGTGTACGCATTTTATAAAGTAGTAAATAAGGTTTAAATACTGACTTATAAAATATACATCACTTTAATAAACATGCTTTAAATAATCATCATTTTGCTGAACTAATAAAGTAAAGGTTTCTTTAGATTATAAAATTTAGGGAGCTTTATCATTTAAATTTCAGAAATTAATGTAAATTTGAAAGCAAATGGCAAATAAAATATTTGATTAATCAATTAAAAACCATTTTACTCTTGAAAAAACATAACTTTTCTTAGATGAGGAGAAATAAAGAGAATTTAACTTTGAATAAATTTATATAAAGTAATAGGGCAATAAAAACATTCATTACGTACCCTATAAAATTATTACTAGAAAAATAAAAAATAAAATAAAATGGCAAAATATTTTGTGGGGGAATGCAAGAAAATAAAATGGGAAATAAATAAAAATCAATATTCTTAGAATGAAGACAGTTGATTTATATTTGAAAATAATTTTATGCTTTTAGATCAATATATACTGGCTTTATTTATTTCTTGCCTTAAGCTATAAAAATTTAATTAATGGAAATGTGAAATTTAAGTTCTGCTTTCATTTCCGTATTTAATTTTCGAATCCATAAATGAGTATACTACAAAAAGCTTAAAATAATTACAATGATTTAAAAGATAAGTGCATTCGTACAATTGATATAATAGATAATAATTTGTATTCTCTATGTAGTATTTAGGTAAAAGAATTTTTCTCTTGTATTAATTTGGCTGAAATTCTAAAAGATCGAAAATATTTTATTGAAATAATAAATGATAATTAATTAATTATAAATGAATTAATTTGTCTTTTTCTTCGTCTCTCTTTCTCAAGTAACAGTAAACGCGTATAAACTGTAATCTTGCAACCATAGAAAAACAATAAATTTTTCTATAGTTTTTAATAAATGTATTTACTTATTTCTCACTTATTTCTTTTCATTAAATAGAATTAAAATTGAAAAGGAAAAAAAACAGATTTGCGAGAAAAATTACTGAAAAATAATTTAACTAAAAAACATTTTCTCATCAAAGATTCATAAATGGTGCTATTTGTATCAAAAGGTTACATCAAAATTTACTCTAAACCCTAAGACGTATGGAAAATAAAATACAAATAATAATCAAAGCAAAGCAGATCCATATAGTGAGTATAAAATAAAGTAAGTAATATATACAAATATGTAATAAAAGTAATACAATATGTCCGTGGAAATAAAATATTCATAGTTTCACAAAAATAAATCATTACAACAATTCTAACATTAAATAATTGTATAATTAGTTAGATGTAAATTTAGTGAAACAAAGTTTAGAAATTACTTACTTAACAACAGAATAATATCCTCTTGAAAGCCGCTAACTTTCTAATGAAAATTCTAGCAGTTCTTTAACTATAATAATTAGTCATTGTCTGACAGTATTATGTCTAAGAAGATCCATAATCCCAAGGTACAATAATTCGTCTGAAAATATTTAATTCTTATATCTTAAGCATGCTACATATATGGAAGTGGTGGATAACTTACCCTTATCAAGCCCAGAAAGTCATACAAGCCGGGGTAGCCTGATTGGTAGGGCGTTGGATTCGCGTCGCTTAGGTTGCGCGTTCGAACCCCGCCAGGCGAAGACTCACCGTGTGTGTGGTGGCTGGGGAAAGTATGAATCTGTCGTGCTCACGAAGTCCTTCATGTCGAGAGTGATACCACTGGGGGTTCTGGATCAGGGGTGAGCGCTCTCTGATTCAGGTCAAAATTACGTCCGTCCCGTAAAAAGTGCAGTGACGTGTGTGTAACTAAGTCGTACTCTTGGCCCTAGATGGCGCGACAGAAAAATAAGAGACGCATCTTTGGCTTAAAATCAGTGACGTCTAATGTCAGTGGTCTTACCTATGACAAGTGCCATTAGAAACAACAACGAAGTCATGCGCGTTTATAAAGTTACGAGGAGGATGTGTTGTTGGAGTTTCGAGGTTTGGTAGTTTCACCCACGCAGAAGATCTTTCTAGGGATATGTATATTTATGCTTCGCAGTAAATTTATCTTGTTCAAACACTGTGAAGAACCACTTTCTTATACGTTGATATATTCATTTTTTTAAAGAATTTTATACCACTGGATAAATAAGGATATTTTAAAATATATAAATATAAAATATGTTGCTCAATATAGTGTTGATCCCGATCCCACTCCAAAATTTCTGTTAAAATGAAATAAATCTTAGACATAATTTCAAATAACTAAGATACGTAAATAATATGATACAATCACATATGCATAAATTCCTATATACTTAAAAAACAATTTAAAAAAAAGAGCATGAATTTAAAAAATTACATTAAAATGTTATCTCAAATTTCAATTCATCGTTTTATAAACTCCTCAATACTTTAAAAGGGTTTGTTATTTTTAATTTTGAGGAGGGGTATGAATAAGGGAATTGAGGCTTAGCTCTGAAAATCCTTCGCTTATACTGTAAGTTTAGTCTAAATGAATAGCTATCATTTTGTATCAAAAATAATTTATTTGGCTGTTTCCAACAACTTATTCATTGAAAAATATTTAAAGAACATACATTTTGGGTTTAAGTATTTGCATCAAGTGGAATTAAATCATTCATATTACACCACAGTTTTAACCTCGTGAAACAAAACATCTAGAAACAACGATAAAGTGAGAGTTACCACAATATTTGAAATATAAGACTAAATGATGAAAACAATTTCTTTACAAGACATAATTTTAAAAACACCACTGATAAAGCAATGATAATTAAACTTTCAGCGAGTTATTTTGTTACAATATCATCCCAGTAAGGATGCATTGACAAGACATTGTGATTCAGTCAATACATTCTTTAAATTTCTTCTTTCAAGCATAAAATTGGAGTCTTAAATTTATATTGCCTGTATTATATTTGTATATTTTTTGTATTATTGCGTTAGAAAAACAATAAGATGGTGATGGAAAGTGAGTTCGTTATGGGCATTGAAGTATTTCGGTATGCTATACCGTTTTGCAAAAAACTATTCTGAAAATCATTACCAAAAGATATTGGAAATTAATGTGTGGTCCCAGATGTTCCCATTTTTTTGGTTTTATGAGAATAAATGATATTTTGCTGTCTCCTCATCATAATTTAAAAGCTATTTTGCATTCCCTCATGAAACGACATAATAAATATCTAAAAGCAACACGTATTCAAAATTTAAAAAAGATAACGTTTCTTACCTCAGAAGATGTGGATCCATCATTATAATTTTATTCAGACTGAAAAAATTTCTGTGAATGGAAAGATAAAATTGAAATTTGCTCCTTAATTTCTCTGAATTATTCACTTGAAAAGTCTGTTAACAAGCGTTTTATAATAATGTATCTCTGTTAAATACCAAATCATACTTATATTATATTTACACATTCGCGGACTATCCGCTTGGTGAAAGTGAGATTATGAGCTTAGTAGTATTTTATAAAGTGATAGAGCAAATTTCTCTAGTTGATAGATGAGCATTCTAGGAGTAATTTGATATAAAACAGTTAATGAAGGTTTTTAGTTTAATGAATATAGGCGATAAATATGTAGCGCTTTGTCTTCTATTTTTCTAAGAACCTAATTTTTTTCATTATTAGATGCTGACATTATTACTAACCTGATATTTATAGATGAAGAAATCAATGGTTGTTTATATTTTATGTAGTACATTTTCCCTATCATTTAGGGATGGATATGTAAGCATTGTTGGCCTATCAGCTCAGTTACATTTACACAATATAGTAAAAATCAAAGTGGCTTAGTTACATTTACACAATATAGTAAAAATCAAAGTGACTTAGTTACATTTACACAATATAGTAAAAATCAACGTGGCTCAGTTACATTTACACAATATAGTAAAAATCAAAGTGGCTTAGTTACATTTACACAATATAGTAAAAATCAAAGTGGCTTAGTTACATTTACACAATATAGTAAAAATCAACGTGGCTCAGTTACATTTACACAATATAGTAAAAATCAAAGTGGCTTAGTTACATTTACACAATATAGTAAAAATCAAAGTGACTTAGTTACATTTACACAATATAGTAAAAATAAACGTGGCTCAGTTACATTTACACAATATAGTAAAAATCAAAGTGACTTAGTTACATTTACACAATATAGTAAAAATCAACGTGGCTCAGTTACATTTACACAATATAGTAAAAATCAAAGTGGCTTAGTTACATTTACACAATATAGTAAAAATCAAAGTGGCTTAGTTACATTTACACAATATAGTAAAAATAAACGTGGCTCAGTTACATTTACACAATATAGTAAAAATCAACGTTCTAGTTGTGTTTAGTTGTCTTGTTCACATTCAACTGTAAATGTTTGTTCCACTAAATCTTTAGACGACAAATAGCGGCGCTCTGATTCTATATAGTACCTTTGTACGTTTCCTATTTCTTTCATTGACAAAGCACTAAACCACTTCATACCGGATTTTTACTGACATCAAACCATATTTTCACGTTCTGGTATGTGGAATGATTGCTCTAGATTCACATTTCAATTTAATATGTGTTGCTTATGTTAAATTTAAACTTTCTTAACATCATTAAAATTTTTATACAGTCTTATAGTGCAACTCCTCAATGTTGATGTTTTGTGGGTTGGACTTCCGCTTTTCACTTTTAGCTATCTCGTCATAAAAATTTAAATCCTTTTTTTTCTGGATTGAAAGTAGATGCTATAAAATTACTTTTTCTACTTTCATCCAGTACGAGGCTGCATTGTTTCAAATAACTTTAATGATAATTTTTAAATCGAAAAATTATTAAAAAGTAGAGAGTTTGTTGTTCAGTTCCGGAATAGGTACAATTTATTGAAAATATTAAACGTGTTTTGTAATTCGCTAACATTAAAATAATATAATTTTTTCGCAAAATTGAAATTTCAATTGAATTGATTTTCAATTTAATATAAATAAAAACGCTTTGAAAGAATAAAGGCATTTTATGTTTATTCGATATTCTTCTATAAATGGAGATGTTTTATGACTTTCCTGTTAATTCATTTGTGAATAAACAGTTGTTCATTTGTTATTTTCTGGCATGATATTTATTGAAAAAATGTCGTCTAGAAGTTATTATAAAGAATTATGCCCCTAAGTAAAAATAATGAAATGTGAAATGCAATGTTTGTATTATTAGAATCCCAAAGGTTTTGTGAAAATTTGAATTCATTAAAATAATACTACGCAGTTTCCGAAATCGGTTTTTGAGCAGAATTTCAGATGATTAGAATGTTAATAATTGTATTTGCTTTGTTTTACTTTTTTATAAATTTCCTTTGTTTTCTTTAATTAATATTCAGATAAGTATAATTAGAAAATAGAGCGAATTAAAAATGAAATCGGTTATAAAATTAGCGTTATATTAGAATAATAAATTCATAACTAACTCGACATTTGTCCTATTTAATATAGAAACAAGAAAAAAAAATAGAGAGAAAGAAAGAAGATACCAAATATTTAATGCATAACCAATATTATTATAAAATATAAGGAAACTTTAATAACATACTATTCAAAAATTTAATAGATCGCCTAGGGATATTTATAAAATTGTAGCTGTGTATTACTTTTCCGTTCTGTTTTTACCGATTCCGTACTTAAAATATTTTGATTGAAATTATTAGTTTCTCTTTCCAATCCATTGACTCTGCAACTTCGTAATAAGTAAATCAAGGTCAACATACAATTGGTAATATATGCGTTTCTGTAATTTGCGAATATAAAATTGTATCCCTTTCTGGAAACTAGCAACATTATATATATATATATATATATATATATATATATATATATATATATATATATATATATATATATATATATATATATATATATATATATATATATATATATATATATATATATATATATATATATATATATATATATATATATATATATATATATATATATATATATATATATATAAGCTTTACATAATGTAATTGAAAAGATGAAATTATCCATTTTACTTGTATAAATAAATATTTAAAATAATATCTCCTATTAGTTGCATTACTCTTTTATTCAAAAGTCTTTTTGATATTTTCTTAAATTTTTTGATTGATATCTATAATAATAATAAAGATGAGTGTTTGTGTGATTGCGTATCTATGTATCTGTCTGTCTGTGTGTATCGGTGCTGTTAATATAGGCAATATAAATTAAAACTTCCAAAACTGGCACATATGAACTTTTGGGAGTGAATATGTGCACCTCGGTCTGGTTTTTTTAATTTAGAATTTTAATTAATTAAATATTAATCAAAATTTTGCTGTTTTTTCGAGATACTTTGGGAAGTATTACATTATTATTGGAATTATTTGGAAAGTATTACAATTCACTATTAAATAACAAGTAAATAAGATATTTTGCTTCTGTAGAATTAAGAAATTAGAAACTTTTTGTAAAACTATCGGCAATTTTATGTCATTTTGCCAAATTATGCACATTAACATTATATTACATTACTATCGAGAACTCACTGCTAAAATATTGCTGTATATAGAGCAATACCATTTTTTCATTTTTTAAAAATATTATTATAAGAAGAAAAAGACATTTTTTTTTTCCTAATCTCTAATGAACATTTGTGATTTTTTTTACATCTAATATAGACGCGTATTTGAGATAAATACGAAAAAATATCAAAAATAATCCTTATTGATTTTGAAAAGTCAATTTTATGCTTCTTCTTACAAAATTTGAACATTTGAGATTGATCGAGGTGCTTTCAAAGCCATGGCATTATTATTTAAAGAATTATGTTAAATAACCAACAAAGTACCGTTATTGGTGTGTCGTGAGATTTGCCATTTATGGCTTCATTTCATTATTTCATTTCACGATTCAGTGATTCCTAAATTAGGAATCACTTTGTAAAACTTTTAAACATAAACAAACAGTACAAATAATTCCATCAGCTAATGATCTTTCGTCTAGTGTTCGTGTAGTTTTCCTACATAGCTAGTTTTGACTAGAGAAAATTTAAAATTCAAATCATGAGAAACATTAAAAATTCTACAACCGATTAAAATCGTTTTATTTTTTTCAATTTATCCCGTGTATCCTAACTGGCAAAATGATTTATATAATATTCATTAACACACTACGGAGAAGAGAAATTGGACTTTTCCACAAGTACTTACAATAAAATGAGCTGTTTACTAATCATGAATATGCAATGAAAGAGGAAGCATAGATTAAAAGGCCTGAAAACCTTTCTCTACAAATATGCAAATCACATTCGAAACTCTTTCTGTGGGAATAAAAGACGTTGAAACTTTGATTTTTCTCGTTAAATATTTCATTTTCTAGTTAAAATGCAGAGAGAATCACTAGTTAGTGTAGAAACAATGTTTTTGTTTAATGGATAAATTAATCATAAATGCGTAAGTCAGTTTATGAACTGAAAGAATGGAAATGCAATTGAATTTTGTTATTACACTATGCAAAATGTTTAAAAAATTTCTTACAATGAGCTTATAATACAGTGAGATGCATGTTGTATTTTTCTCTTCAAAGTTAATTTTAGTAGTGATAACTTTTAATGGTTGGTTTAAAAAAGCTTAAAAATTGAAGAGCAAATCCTAATGCGGATTAAAGAAATATAAAAAAATAAGAATTAACATTTTTGCTTTCAAAATAGAAAATTTAATATGGAATGACTTAAAGAAATTGACATTTTATAAGTACTTTTAACATAACCTCATGAATGCAATTACATATAGCAAATTAGTTTTTTAAAAACTAATTTGAACATTAATTCTTAATATCCCTATCTTTATAATTTTATGCATAATTTACATTTTCTTGATATTCTTTTTGCATAATGGAGATTGCTAATGGAAATGGATTTTGCTAATTGAATAAGAAAATAAATCAACACAGTAAAATAACTTTCTAAAGGAGATTTTAATAATGAATAAAATCCCCAAAAGGATTTTTGAATTTTCGAATTATGCGTTGTAACATGATTTTCATTTTTTAATACATATTTGGCGATATGAGATGAGCGAGGATAGAACCTGAGACCTTGTGGTTCGCAGTCGAGTAACTAAACCATGATTCAAAAGCGTACGCTCATGTAGCGTAGTTGTTAACTGGCTTATATGCTATTCACCACAGTACTCTTCCCTCCAGTGAATCGGAGGTGAGACGAACGATATGGCTGTTGAGTGGTAATGTATTGAGTAGATGTTGTCTAATGGGCCTATATCCAGTTGAATAGTGTCAAGCGTTATGGCGAGCGTGTGTGAGTGAGTGGTTGTTGCGTCAAGTGAGTCTGACTTCTTTGGTTTTTGCTGCGTGAAGTGAATCTGACGACTTTGGTTGTGGGTAGATGGCGCCGCAACAGCTGTTACAAAGGTTGAAGGTTCATCGTCCGAGGTCACCAATTTGGCGATATGAGATGAGCGAGGATAGAACCTGGGACCTTGTGGTTCGCAGTCCAGTAACTAAACCATGATACAAAAGCATACGCTCATGTAGCATAGTTGTTAACTGGCTTATATGCTATTCAGGACACATATATTTCATTTCACATTTTTACTCTTTTATATTTTGATAGAAGTCATTTTTACTCTTCTATATTTTGATATTTTTTCTATTTCTATTTAAAGAATGAATATATATTTATTATATTTTTCTCATTCTCACCAAATTTAACCTATATAGCTCGCTACGTATTGTAGTAATCATGCTAGCTCACATTCGAATAGATAAGTAAGTACTTCAAAATTTGACAATAATTCGGGAATTTCGATTAAAGATCAGGTAACAAAATTCACTTGTATAAAGTGAAATTTTTTAAGTGTTTTTGAAATGTAGAAAGCTTTCCTCGAAATTTTTTTGTGTTATATTGTTCATAGACAGACTGACATGAAATGTGTTTTTAGATTTAGACAGGTCTGAAACAAATCAAAATCTTGTTACAATTTTTTGAAGATTACAATATTTCCTCTTTGTAAACTTCGTAAACAGGTAAGTAGAAACTGCATGCCTTACATTGATAAATATAACGCATTTGATGTCAATGAAAACGCATTTCTTTTTTACATTTTATATGCATTTATGAACATCTAGATACAGATGTATCTAGATATTTAAGTGTAATTTGGAAAAAAAACTTGTTTTCAGATTTCCTCTTTAAAAATAACTCGTAGACAACCAAATAAAATATAATTTTTATAGATTATTATGCATTTGACCGAAACTGAAAGTTTATCACCGAAGATTTCGTGATAAATCAAAATTTTAATAAAATGTTATAGATACCTATAAGAACATATTTTTACAAAATATATTGAAAATAATGATAAAATTAAAATATGCAATGGAAATTAAATTACTAATTATTTTTGAAATAATAATTATTCCACGTATGCAATAAAAAAAAATTAGATATTAGCTATGGTAATTTAAATATTTATCTATGAATTTTCAGAACACTTTTTTTTGTAAATGTAATTATTTTTACTAAAACAAAATAATTTTTAAACACTTTTAACAATACATTTTTTAGAATTCATTTGCTTACGCTATTCTAATTAGGTATTAAAAGAAAATTTTTGATTGTATTTTGACCATTATTTAATATCAGCCAAAATTGATTTGGTTATTTGAAAATGGATTAATTATTGATCATTAAAAGTAAGAAGTTGAATGAAAGCTCATAAAGGCCACAGTGTGGCATTAGAAAAGAAGACATTAATGGATTTTTCATTCAGCTTATAATGTACGCTTAAAAAGTAGCAATTTATTTAGGCTTTGAAATTGCCAAAATCTTTCAGCAAAGCAACTCTTTTTTTTTCAATTCTAATTGAAAATAAATATAATTTATCTCAAATTATGTTTTATTTCATAATTTCCTAAAACTTTTATATATTTTGAATTCTTTTCAAGTTATTTTCATTGAGTTTATTAGTATTTGACTTTTTCATTATTGGAAGGTAAGTGAAGGAAGACAACGTAAAAAATTTTTAAATATAAAAACACGACTTAAATTCTTGAGATATTTTCTTCGACCGATGAGAGAAAACTTTCTACATTAATTGACATTCAGAAAATTCCGTATTCTTGTTTAAATTTTTGTTTAAATTACTTATAGTCTTATTGTCCTAATTAATGTATTAAAATGGTTAAATTATTGTGGAATTTAGGGACTTAAAAAACAGTGAAAATTAGAGAAAAAATAAATTTTACAGTATCAAATTTGTACAGTTTTTTCCGTTTTTAATAAATAGAAAAGTTGATATTCTTTTAATTTGATTACTTGTGGGACCTACTAGAGTTAGCATCATCACTTATTGCTCGGAAAATAAGCAGCAGTATACTTGTAATGGAAGTCTACTCATCCAAGTATTATGTATATCCTCTCTACCCAGTCAGAATATTTAAATTAATTCTCAATGTTCCAATTTTTCCTGAAACTTCTTATGTTCCATATCTTTGATTATTTTAAAAAATGCTTATCTCCTATTATTTAAAAAAAATCAATTTAATTATATTCTCTTATAAAAATATTGTTCAGTTTTCGATTATTTTTACCCCCGTGAGTAAATATTGATTTTATCTTGACATACTACTTTTAGACGCAGTATGCCCTTTGTAAAAATGTAATGGCCTTTAATCAAAGTTGAAGAAGAAGAAGAAGAAGAAAGAAAGAAAGAAAAAAAAAACACAAATATATTGAATTTTAATTTATTTTGAGATTTGTTTTTTTATTTTTCTGTTTTGATATCGATGGTTCTTTAAAATATGAATCTAAAAAAAAAAAAAAAAAAAATAGGCACACACGAAGTTAGCACGTTATTTAAAAATAAAATTCACCATAATGGTCAAAATAAAATGTGAAGTCCTGTGCATTTTTAGAATTTTAATCACCTCCATTTCAGCACACTCAAAAAATGTTCCGTCAATTTTGAAAAATTTTAACGAGAAAAGTAATTGCACTAGTCAAGGAAAAAAGTTTTTGTTTGATGTTTTGAAACTTTTAAAATTAAAATTTAATAAAATTTGGTGAATTGGTTTCAAACAGAAAAATTCCTTTTTCAAACAGATTCACTTCATGAAACATAGTGTTGATAAATCATAAGATATTTAAAACATTGACGAACATCTTATTTCTAGAATAGAGGAATAAAAAGAATTTAGAAGAATATAAAAAGAATTAAAAAAAACATAATGTTTTTTTTCTTCTTGTCTAGAAAGTAATATAATGAATAATAATAATAATAAAAAAAACGGTTCATAATTTTTATGTTTTGATTTTGGTCTTCCCCATTACCAAAAGTATATCACCATATCTTTGGCCACGGAGAAAATTAAGCTTACAAATATCTGTAGGTGGAGTTTAAAAATGATCCTATATCTCCTTAGTTAGCAAAGAATTCGCATAAAATATACTTTTTTGTTATGCATTCTGGATAGAGAGCCTTCCTATTATAAAAGATATTTGGATAAGAAAAGAGTGAAGTACCACTGAAAACATGGTTATCTCTTTTTTCGAAAAAGATAGGTTTATTTTACAGCCGTTGCTAATAAAGAAAAAAGTTAATGAAACAACTTCTTGAAAGACTCGGGTCAGCATAGCACTTGCTTTGCTTACGTATGTCTGATATAAGTACAGAAAAATCTTAAAGCTGGAATGTTCAAAGATCACCAAATCGGACAACTCATAAACAATCCTCATTTTCTGAGTTCCATGAATGAGTCTGAGCAAAAATGAAAGATCTCATTTATATTTACTGTCTAGGAAGATCAAAAGTCTGAAAATTATGTTTGTTGAGTTAACAGCAAGCTTGAAAGTATAAGCATAAAGTTTCATTGCTATCAGAGTTCTTTAGAACATTTTCTCGATATTCTTGACAATACTAATGAAGAATAAAAGAAATGAATTTACTAAGACATAAAGACAATGGAGAACGGCAATCAAACTTATTTGATGATATTTTGATAGTGGGATTTTTAAAAGGAATGTGTAAAGAATACTCATTCAAGAATATCAAACAAAAATAGCGTAACAGTTGGAAATGCAAAGAATGGAATTAAAATGTAAATACTCCTTACATGTTTATTCTATTCTTTGCATTTCTAACTTTTGATTCCCCCATTATAGATTAACAGAACTGAATTTTTTAATAAATTAAACTGTTTTAAATAATTTAAAAAATGATTAATTTGTAATTTAAAGTAAATAATTAAAAGTAAATAATTTTTAATTTAAAGTCTATGACTTAATCATAATTTGATGAGTTAACTTAGAGAACACTATCTCCATATTTTTTATACAACAGCTTACAAAAACGAATTAAAATCATATTCGTTTTCTGTACAAGAAATGCTAATAAACTCTATTTTAACAATCATGGCTTCAAAATACATATTAGACTTTCTTATATGCAATTTACAGTGTGAATTATGTAGTGATATTTAATATCAAAATAAATGGCTTTTTTATACAAAAAATGCAAAATTATATATTAATTTTTGATTCTTATTAATATTTATAGCAAGAGAATTGAAAATATACCAAGTACAGCGTAAACTTATTCCAAAAAGCAAAATATTTTAATAAGAAATTGATATGAAATAAAGAATCTATTTTTTTCCCTATATGCAATAAAGAAACTGAAATATTGGCTGGGGAGGGGAAAAAACCCCTCTGAATACCTGAAATTATCGTCATAGTTTGAGAAATCTCTTCTTATTATTTGTAGTAAAAAATCTTTTTAATATTTTATCAAAGATGATAAAAGTCTATATATTGAATTGCAATTACTCGAAACCAATAGTTAGTTAAACTATCAAAAATTAAATTTGATAATTATCTTAATTTATGTTGAGAAATAGAATATTTTAACTTTTTGCAAATGCTGTTAGGAATTTAAATTAAATTAGCGTTATGCATTCGTCAAGTACCAGTAGAGCATGAGGAGATTCCCTTTCACCTAGAAGAAATAAAAATATATTTTGAAAGGATTTTTTATTGTTAATCTGTATTTTGATCAACTTACTTTTCAAGAAAGATATTTAAAAATCCAAGACAATTTTTAAGATTCAATGTTTTAATTTAAACACAGAGTTAAAAACGATTCAAAATGTAAATAAATATAATGAATCCCGATAATTTCAACTCAAAAACTATTCCATTATCTACCTTAGAGCTGAAAGGAGAAAAGGCAGTTTTGCTAGAAATAAACAGCTGCTTACTTATATTACTGTTTTGTGTCTGACATATCGATGAATAATTAATAAATTAAAAGTAAAAGTTTTATATTAAAAGCAATTAATTGTTATAGTTGTTATTTAAGGTGTTTTGTTAATTTATGTTAAGAAAAAATTATTGAGCTAAAGCTGCTTATTTTAATTAAAAATGCAATCTTAAAGGATTTACTTTCTACATATTGAAATCAAATACCAATTAGATATCTGTTCGTTTATACGAAACGAAAAAAAAAATGTAAATTCTAATTAACTTGAATATATGGATTTTAAATCCAAAGTATATTAACTTGTTTATGCAATCAATTTAACTTTTTTTATAAGTGAGTAAAAGTAACATGTCTCTTCAAAATGTTATTTCATTAGCAAAAGTACTTTCTGTTGTTTATTATTGTTAATGTAATCCTATAAAGAAATTTAATCAACTTCTACTGTTATTTTAATTTAGTTTCACCTTTAATAAGAGACACTCGGATTAGGTAAATATTGTAGTAATTTATAGTACTAAAATATAATTAAATTATCAGTCTCTGAATGCTGTATTCATAATATGTCAATGTAAGTATAAAAGAACCCGAGAATTTAATAATCTTATTTACTTGATTTATTATATCTTTACTAAAAAAAGTAGTTGTATTTGAGTAAAGAAAATAAGCAGAATCTTGTAAATACGCCACAGATCCCATAATTGTTAGATTTACAGAAAAATGAATAATCTATTAAAGAAGATTAGGAAGACTGAAAGGTTTGAAGTGCTTGAATAATTTTTTAAATAAAGTAAATCACATCTGAATGAAATACAAGAAGAATGTGAGCAGTTGAATTGTGGATAATTAAAATTCCATCACTATTTAAAATTATCTATTCGATTCATAGATTTTTTTATTTCTCCAGTATCCTAATTAGCATTTTTATTAAATATCTATAAAGTTTTTCGGTTGTATTTGAAGATTTAATATACGATTATAGAAGATGAATTAATAAATATTTTGTGCAAAAGATATAAAAAAAACTCATTAAAAGTCAATAAAACAAAATTTTCAAGATACTATCATTATCTTTCTACTCAAAGGATTGTTAAAAGTATTTAGCCTTAGTTGAGAATCGTTATTTATCATTTTATTAGTAAGCTAAAGAAAGAAAGTTGATAAAACTTGTCCATGAATAATCTTTTAAAATTAATGTAATAATTTCAATTCAAAACAGAATTGATTTAAGAATTCATTGACAAAATCGGGCTTTCCTTATGAAGAAAACTCTCGACTTTTACAACAAAAGAGCTACTATGTGATGTGAAATATGACGAGTCAGTCTGAGTTGGAACACGAAACAATGTATGTTTTCCTAAACATCCGAGATCAAATTTTATTAGTAGTAAATTGATAGTTAAATTTTTCTTCTTTGAAGTATAATACATATATATCAAGCGAATATTTAATATTAATAAATGTTATGAGTAGGGATTGCAATACCGGACTAAAATTTCAATACCGGTATTCGATATTTCTTAGATCTTAATACCGGGATACCGGTTTTAATACCTGTATTAGAAATTTTAGAAAAAGACAGAAAACAAGGTGTTTCTTTGTTTTATTTGCCAGTTTTATAAGAGAGTGTAAATATCACAAAAAATAATATGGAACTTATAAATTATAACAGTATATAAAGAATCACAAAAAAGTAAACGAACAACTTATTTATTTAAATCACAAAAAAGTGTAAATATCACTATTCTGTCTGTGGTACTATTACAAATTTTTGAAATGTGATCTTAAAAAACATAATGCATCAATTGTACTGTATCGTATTAAGCCTGAAAAGTAATTTTGTGTTAAAATTACCAGCTGTTGAAAACGCTCTTTCGGCATCTACGCTAGTTGGTGATACTGTTAGCAATACGCGATATACTTTTTCCAAATATTTACCTCTAAATCCCTCATCTTCAAATAAATCAATTTCTTGTCGGATGGTTTTGGATATAGCTGATTTCTGTATTGTATTCTGGTTCGTTGAATTTTTTTTTATTTATCGCTAATTCTAATTTTTGTTCAAGAGACAATTCCTTTTCACTATCGACATTAGTGTCATAATAATCTTCGATAACTGAACCGAATTCTTCTGAATGTGGATAAGTTTGTGGGTAAAACATTGTAAGAAAATTTACTATAAACTTAATCAGATTTGAATTGATTATTTTCTTTTCTTCTTTTTCATTTTCATTTTTAAAATCATTATAATTATGTAAATACCATAAGACATTTTCTATTTCGGTATGCCTTTCTTCTGTACGATTTTTCAATGTAATATATAATTCTTCAGATAGTGATGTGTGCTGTTCTTTCATGATTGCAACATGAAATTTATTATTACATTAGCTGTTAATAAATTAAAATCTCTCCGACATAATGCCTCCATAGTAGAGCTGATATAGTTCTGGATATTAAGTCGAATTCGCTATCTGAAAAATTAATTTCCAGGTTTAAGTCGATTATTGCTTTTTGGATAGGATTTCTAAATTTCAAAAACCGTTCCATCATTAGGAGTAAACTGTTCCAACGTGTCTTAGAATCTATTATTAACATATATTCTGTTTTATTTTCAGTTAGTATATATTTTTGTAATATGGCATTTTTTTGTAGGGGAAAGTTTAAATATTTTAACAATTTTTCGAACTTTATAAATTATAGGAAGCAATTCTTGATGGGTTAATATTTCATCCTCATTAGCAATATCTTCTTCCACAATTACATTACCATTATCTTCATTGTCAATATCACTCTCACTCTTACTCTCTTCAATGTCGGAATCCGAAGTTTCTATATCCACAATATTTAGATTCTTCTGTTCTTTATTTTTTTGGTATAATGCATCTATTACTCCTAATTGAATTTCATGAGCATAGCACAATTGCTGATTTGCACCAATCAACTTTCCAAATTTTTTCATAAATGTTGCTCCATTAGTCGCTATGGCTACAATATCTTCTTTCAGGGATAATCCATGTTTCGCTCATTTAGATTTAAGCAATTAATTAAGCCATTAATTAGCTAATTACTTTCGCCCGTTAGGGAGACATAAAAACAAAAACGTATACTTTTTTATTATGTTGGCGATCCCTGAACATATAGTGGAGACAATTTAAAAAATTTCTAGTAAATACCGAAAAACCGGTATTTAAACTTGTGAATATCGGTATTACGAAATTATAAAATCGCTCAAAATACCGGTATTCGGTATCCCGGTATACCGGTATTGCAATCCCTAGTTATGAGTGTAAAGAAACTATAAAATAATGATACAATAATGCATAACTTACAGAAAGAGTTTGAAACTTTTGATATTTAGTGGGAATAATTATATTTTCTTCTTGGTGATGAAATTTATTTATTATTATTCTAATCGTGTTCTAACTGATATTTTCCTAAATAAATGGAACTAATTTTTGAAGAATCGAAAAATTAATTTCAATCCAAGTTCTCCATTAATGCAGTTATTTATAAAAATTCTATTTCTGTGTTCACTTTTATTTAGCTTGAATTATTTCGTTTTTGTAAAGATAAAATTTTCACTTACTTGCAGATGTACTGGAGCTTTCAAATTCTTAGAAATAATACCTTATTTTAGCAAACTCGAGCCGGCGTCCTGACATAAGGATAGCGCGTCTTCCCCTTGATCTGGGCGTCCTGAGGGATATGTGAATGTGCCCCCCCGTAAGAAGGGGTTGTGCAAGCGAATGTGATGCGAGAGTAGCTAAGACCTACTCTTGGCTCTAGTTGGCGTTACTAAAACAAGAGGCACTTGGCTTAAAATCGCTGACTTCGTCAGTGAGCATGTCCATGGCAAGTGCCATTATAAACAAGAACAGTAATCTCGAAAATTCATTGTCAAGTAATCTGTTTTTTAATTACATTTTGATTTTATGCTAGTACTACCAGCTGGTGGTAAGATTTAAAAATGGCGATTCAACATTTCACCATAATTATAATGAATTAATTACTGTAATTAAAGAACAAAATGCAGCGAAATAAAAAAGAAATCGTTTGGCATTTTGTATATTCTATTTTTTCGTCAAATTGTTTCAAGCGATTTTATTTGAATCATTTTTACTTTAATATTAGTTACCATTCAGCAACATTATGCAGAAACGATTAAATCTTTCAATTCCCATTTAATTTTTATTTATAATTCAATATTTCTATCCATCTTTGAAGATCAGCATTAGTTGTATTTAAATATTTTATGCATAACTTGAGGATACCTTTAACAATGTTCAATTTCGTTCCGAGATCAAATTTTGATAGAAATTAAAATTATGTTATTTCAAAAACTTTTCTCCAGTTCTGAATATTATATATACGAAAATACCCAATTGAATCTAATTCCATGATACCTTCTAGTTGCGCATTGTTTTTTTGCTTAATGTAATTTTCCTATCTGATTCCTCATACAAACTGTAGGCAGTGAGCAGAATCTAATATCTTTAGCTATCAAAAATGGGAGAAAGACTTGCAAATAATATTGGATGAAAAAATTTGAAAATATTGCAACAAAAAAATTATTGTTAAAAATTTATGCATTTTTTCAAATAAAAGCAAAGATAACGTTAAAAATCACAGAACCACCTAAATTGTATCAATAAAAATACATTTTTAAAAATAAAATAAAATTGAGGTAAGTTTTTCGATAAGATTTTCTTTTCTCTCGGGGAAATTGCCAAAAACTCGGTTTATTTTTAGTTAATTACAATAAATGCTTCGAGATGCCTATAAGCAATGTTCTAAAATTAAAAAAAAGAAAGAATGCTTTTAATCAGAAAATATATTAAAACTACAAACAAGCAATGATTTATATTGAAATAAATCTAAGAAGAAACATTTGTATTTACTCCTACTGTCACAATAAGAGAGATAAAAATAATCTGTTTGGATAGTGTTTGAAAAATTACTTTTCATTTATGTGAAACATTCATTATGAAATTAACGGAGCGAAAAGAAATAAAATTTATTGAAATGCAAAATAAGTAACCTAGAAATTAATTAAAGGAAGATTGAGTAAATTAACGATCTTTAAATATGAAATCTGAAAATTAATCTTGCCTAATCAGTCTTGTCTCTAATCAGTGTTAATAACATATTATTATCACGGAGTAGAATTATGTATTGAAGTAACAAATGCAATAAATCAAGCTTATCTCGACCGCAAAACACCCTGATTAATAGAATTAATTTCTTTTGATAATACAATTTATGATATGTATTCGTGCTACTTTTAAATGCATAATTAACGAACTAAGTGCACTATAACCGAAAAGCATTGAAATGCAGCCGATAATTATTAAAGCTTTAGAAGAAAAGAAAATTTTCTCTTTTCTTCATAATTGTAGGTGTAGACATATTTAAATTATGTGAATCTATCATTTAGCAATGAACTCTTAATATTAGGAATTTGAGAAAAGGTATTAAATGACATTTTGAAATTTATTTTCTTCTTGTTTCATTTATTATAAAAGAAAGAAGGATGGAGATATTTAGAACTTTGAATTCTTAAAAACTAGTACCAACTTTTTTTTGACGATTCATTTTCAATACAAATTAAAATGCATACCATTAGTACGTTAAGAATATTTATTGAATTCATTTGTTTTATTCATTTTGACCTCTTTCTTTTAAGACTCTGATTTTTCAGTTACAGCTTTTTTAATATCTATAACGATAACAATGTGTTTAAAAAGAGAAGAAATATAAAATAAATGTTGCGCGAAATGTTATTATAACTGATAAAAAAATACTACAATGATTAAATTAGTTTTTTGATTAATACTTTTCCGACTTTAAGTACAGTGATACTTCAACAATTTAATTAAATGAAATACTACAAAAATTAAGTCGATTTTTTCATTTAAATCTTCCCGATTTTGTCAAAATCTTTAAAAAACACCTTTTTTCATCAGTTATGTAATGATTTAAATTAAATTTTATGTTAAAAATGGGAAGATGTAAATAACGTAAATAAATATTAGCATTTAACGTGTATGAGTCCTGACGGAATATATGCACATTGAAGAATTCATATAATATGTAAGTAAAGGCCTCGAAATATGACAGCATTTATGTCAGTGTATATGCTTCGTTGTCAGTAGTAAAAATGTTGGATAAAATGAATCGTCCGGTCAACTGTATACTAAGGCCAGGCATCCAATTCTTAATAGAAAGAAATATGAAAACTGTGGATACGTATCGATTACGTTGACGATAAAATGGATGATAGCATATTGTGAATGCAAAGGAAATTATTCAAAGTAAACCAGGAAAACTTATTCGTTGAATCTTTGATTAAAAAGTAACAGTTTTGTTCTGGAGCTCAATGCCTGATCAAATCTATAAACTGAAAAGTATTCGATTATTTAACATATTGTTCAGGTCCTGCACCTCGCGATTACCACCTTTTTCCCCTCTAAGGGCCTTCTGAATGCAGGTGTTTTGACTTATACGAGAAAATCGAATATATATGAACAATTGGTTTTATATTTTATGATTTATGATGAATAAGTATTTTAAAAGTAAGATTTAATTTAGTAATAAGTATAATCTAGTAAATATTCCTCATAAACAATTGGCAAAGCGGTTAGAAAATAATTTCAAACTATTAAGAAGCAGTATCTTAAAATTATTTTGGTCAATTTTCTATGGTATAAATCTTAATTCGTGAAAATAACATGCCATAATTGCATACCTTTTTATAAATAAAGTTTAAAAAAGATATAAGAAAAATTAAGCAAATTCTTATTTATAAATTGAATGTTCATTGACATAAATATAAAAATAAAAATATAATAAAAATTTCCCCCTTCTTATTTTATATTGTTTTCTTAAAGTAAACACAGTTGTTGCAATACAGTAAGCATAATTATTGCAATAATGTCGAATATAGATAGCATCCAAATTTAGAATCAAATCTTTTATGTTCCTCATTATTGAATAAAACCATTATTAGAAAACATGTTTTAAAATTTTCATCTAAATAACAGGATGTTATTTCAGATGCCTGCACAATTTCATAATACAGCGAAGAAAATGCATGAGCTTAGAAAAAGGGCAGGTAGTTGACGAATTTTGTTTAAAAGTTTGCTATAGATTTACGGTTTTGAAGTCAATTAACTAAAATGACATAAATCTGAGTAGTGACTCATGGTTCATTTTTGTACGGATATAATTTTACAATTATATTAGCACTCACTTTCTTATGCACAACAGTCATTAAATTTTGTACATAGAGTATTTTAACAATTTTGGAGCTCTTTATTATAAATTATTTCATCAATTCAGGTAAATTTTGATTTCATAAAGGAGACGTTTCGCAAATAACCAAATTTTAAGTAATCTAAAATATTATTAATAAAAAGTAATTTTCATCACAAAAAAATTTAAATGACTATTTAGAATATGGATAGAACATTAATGAATGTCGTTCGAATTGTTTTAGCTGCCTGTACACTGATTACTGCAACCGCGTTTGGTTTTTAATATAGGAATATATAATTTAGAATTTCAAAATAGAAATGCTAAAAGAGCTAGGTTCATAAAACAAAACAAACAAGAAATAATGCAATACAACCCCCAATGAATATTGTATTTAAAAATATCTTAAATAAAAAAAATAAAATTCTTTGATAATATGATTAAAGATTCAAATTTGCATGAATCTTTTCAATATGTTCTTCATATATTTTAGAATTTTTGTTTCGATTGCCAGATTTTGGTTAAAAGTTAATTTTATGATGATAAAAATTAAATCTTTTTATATTTATTATTAAGAAACATCCTAAAACATAAAAGCTAAGAAAAATAATTAATCAAAATCTAAGAAAAGCCTTTATGAGTATAGTCTTTTGTTTCATATTTATCAAAATTTTTAAAAATAATTGTTTGGCAATTCACAATATATTCTCTAGCCTCATACAGAGAAAAAATGTCGCTTATCTTCGCCGTTTTAGAGAAACCACGTGTGCAGAGATGTTTCCTGGAAATGACTTGTTTGTTCCCGCAATAATAAAGATCGGATAAACAAGTTAAATTACCTATCCTTCTTTTAGTTTTCAATTATTATTCATAAATTAATAACAGGTTAATTAACTTCTAATAAAGTAGCTAATGAATACCTCAGCATTTTTAAAAAAATTAAGCTGCTGTTTATTTACAGTTTTATATTTCGAGACACTAATTTACATCCCTTAATTTTAGCTGCTACTTAGTATATAAATGAAGAATACTTAACGCCATTTTTTATATCGAGACAATCTATTGTATAGTTTCTTAAAAATACTGCAAAAGTATTACGATGAAAGAAAAGTATTTTTTTTTTCGAATTTGATAGTGTAATATAGTGTTTCTATTGCCCTTTTCTTTTAAAACCGTTTCCTCAATAATAACGCGCATTTACTGATGTCTTGCATAAGACATGCAGAACTATAATACTTCTAAAAATGTGATATCGCATGATTTTACTTTATTGTTTTTTCCTCATGTTCAATTGAAGAGAAATTATCTGACTTTTGACCATAGGAAATTCTATGGACACGATAATGAGCTTTTATTATAAGTTGAATTAAAATTATTTTGATTTATAAGATGTATAGAAATGAAATTAATGTTGACTAAAGCAAAACGCAGAAACGTATGAATTGATGTTTTTAAAGTAACTCTTTTTTTTCTTAATTAGTTCTTTTCTGGTCTGTTTCCCTTGAAGTCATCATGATATATTTTTGGAAAAATAGGAATATATTTTTGGTTACTGTGGAACCCACAAATACAGTCCACATTTCCAGCTTCAAGAGTGGACATCAAGAGTTTATTTTTAGTATATATTATCTTATCCGTAATTGAAAAACAGTAAAACATGTGATCATATTGGATGTACTGCAATTATATTTTATTACAAATCAACAAGTGATTAAAATATTTATCAACGAATGATATTGATTTATAGGAGAATTTTGAAACTGCAGAATCTATACAATCAAAATTGTTATCCCTTAAGAAAAGTTTTAAACACGTTAGACGTGAATTGCCCTATTTATTTTCATGCTTTATTCACAATACTATCTTTTAAGGTTGTACGTTGTATTTGTTTATTACAATTACTTATTTACTTATTTGTATTACACTTTTGAATCATTAAGAATATTTAATTTTAATTATGATAAAATATCCTGATATATTTTTACAACGTGTGTCATGAAAATGATATTGCTAATGCTTCGCTATTTCAATTTTTTTTCCAACACTAGTGTTGGTTATAAACTATACATTTAAGAAGCAACTACTCAAAGATTTTTGTTAAAACCATAGTATTTTTCGACAAGGTGTTTTTTTAAGTAATCGATAGCATTACTTATAAGAATATGATTTTGGTGATCAAGGAATTAAAATTTTTAACTTTTGATGTGAATAATATTACATCTTTTATTATCAAGGGAATTTTCGATCTAACCTCTACTTATTTTATTTAAGTTGTTCGTTGAGGTTCAAAGTATTTCCCATATCTGGAGGCTTACAAATAATATTTTTGTTTTTAAAAAAGGTAATGCACAAGATTGTAAAAACTATTGTCCTATTGCCATTTTAAGTCCAATGTCTAAGAATTTTAAAAATATGATTCATAAAAGACTTTTCTAACAAATTAAGAAACTCATTCCGTCAGCTCAATATCTTATTCTTAAATGTTCAAAACAATCATTCCTTTATTTTCATATAAGATTACTTCTTCATTTGAAATTGATTCTCAGTTTGATATTATTTACACCGATTTTTCGAAAATCTTTGACTTTATTGAATTTGGAATTGTTTTAAATGAGTTAAATAGCTTTCGCTTTCATGCCAACGTGACGAATTGGCTTCATTTTTATTTATATAATAGAAGTGTCTACGTTTAATTTAATAATGTTGTTTCACATGGATTCTTGGGTATTTCTGATGTTCTATAAGGAATCTGCTTTTTATTTTATTAGCGTTTTTAAGTACTCTGATTTCCTTCTGTTTGCTGACTACTTGAAGTTGTTCCGTTCAGTATTTTCTAATTTTAATGCTTTCTTTCTACAGAGAGATCTTGATTCTCTTTTTAAGTGGTACATAAATAAGAAATTACAACAGAATGCTGATAAATATAGTATTATTGATTATTATAGGAAATCTCAAATTTTAAATCAGATTAATAAAATTGATGAACTTGTATTATCACGCTCATATTCAATTAGAGATTTGGATATATTTTTTGACACTAAACTTGGTTTCATCCAACATATTGATTCGATGGTTTATAAAGCCATTTAAGATTAGATTCTCCAATATAAAACTAGGGAACTTTTGAGTGAAATTGCTCTAAAATTTTTGTACTATGCTCAAATTAGATCGTGTCTGAAATATTATAGCATTATTTGATATATTTATTACTATAATAAAATTCAAATTTTTAAACGAATCCAAACCAAATTTTTCTGGCATTTGTTTTACAGAAAAAATGAGTTTTACTTTCAAAATATATCTACTTGTGATGTTTAAATTTCTTAATTTGAATTGCAGATAAATTGCTTCTTATGTTTTTCATGCTTTGCTACACGTTATTTTTGTCCATACATATTTAAATGTTTCTATTTTGCTCTTGTGTTTATATTTAAGTTTTCGATAATTGATTTTTAATAGCATATTCTGTATTAGAAATGAATATGATTGATCATAATGTAACGGATCATTTAGGGTCCTGGTGTGTTTTTGATACTTTTGTAATTGCGTGTTTTTGTTTTACTCATTTAGGCATTTGCATTTTTTTATACTTAATAATATCGTTTTGAATTCGGTAATTTTGTATTTTCTTCTGTTACTTTTTTATGTGTTTTTTAATTTGTTTTGTGTATTGTATTCTCTGTGTGTTTTTGTCTCATGCATTGTAAATGGAATCATCTATGTTGTGAACTTACTTCAAATAAATAAAATAAAAACTTTATTGCTTTTTTATTAAAATGATCAACAATGTATTTAGTAATTAGATATTATTATTTGAAACAATTAAATATCATAAATAAATTTTAAATACTCTTTTCAGCACAGAACCTTTCGTTTTTTTCCTTGATGCACTCAGCTCTAGATACAGTTTTTCTTAATTCCAGTTCTTATTGTGAACTCTTCAGTTAAAAAGTGATCGAGTTCTTCAGTATTAACGACTAATCAAAAAATTTTGTCATTTCAACTTTCGATATAATGATACATTGCTTAAAGATTTTAAATAGAATAAAAAGTCATACTAGTTCAACGCATCATTTCTTTTCAAATTCTTTTTTTTAATTAGTCAAATCAAAGATTTTTCCTAAAGTACGGTTATTTAAGAAAATCTATATGTTTTTGAAACTTGAGAATATAAATCGGTTTTCTTTATAGCTATGAGCTACAATAAAATATTTTCAAAATTATTTTTTCTTACTTCGGATCATGAAAAGAGAAAGGAAAAAAGGTTTGGAAAAATATGATTTTGCTTCATTTAAATTCAAGGAATAAGAACGTGAAAGGCATAAAAATATTCTACATTGCGTGAAAAAGTCGTATTTCAAGGAGAGGATATTTTTTTTCCTGAATCGTCTTTAGAGTTTTGACCGTATCTTTGAGCCTTCTTTTGTATTCTAGAAAGAAGACAAAAATGAACTTGGACACGCAGCATTTCAAAGGATTATAGGAAGATTTCGTATTTCCTTACTTTGTCGAATATACTATATCACCGGAAAATCGGTTTGGGGATTTAAATTTATAAGTAAGAGACGTGGATATTTATATAGATGTATTTATAGATATATATAGGATATATTTATAGATATATATAGGATATATTTATAGATATATATAGGATATATTTATAGATATATATAGGATATATTTATAGATATATATAGGATATATTTATAGATATTAATTCTATATTTCATATTTGTTTTGAATTCAGAAAACCAATATTCACGCAGTAATAAGCTTTGCCGTTCAAAACAGGAAAATTTAGAATATGAATATGAATATAAAAGAATGAAATGAGGAATAATAAAAGTTTATAATAAAGGAATGAAAAGAAATAAAGTATTCCATTAATTTTAGAGCAAGAATTGCCGACATTTAATGATCAGAAAGTGGAATCTTAGTAGAAAAGTGTTCTGTCTTTATTTTTATGCCCATGATGTTTTTGCAATTATGGAATTGCATAATCATTTGAAGTGAAACAAAATAAAAGCAGTGGTATAACAAAAAATATATGAACTATATCTTGCCTCAAAAAATCTAAGAATAGAATTCTAAAAGTTATCATTCGAGAAAAAACGATAACTTAATTTTATAATTATATATATATATATATATATATATATATATATATATATATATATATATATATATATCGTAAATGATAATGTAAAATTTGATTTGAAATAATACGGTATAAAATAAGAGATATAATGAACTAATAAAGGAAATAAAATATCAAATAAATGATTGGAACATTATTAAGGTAAAAATTAAATTTTCCAGAATTAATGAATTTGCTATTGTTTATATTAACAGTTTTATTTTATTCTTATATAAGCCATTTTTATTAATTATTTCGAAAGAAAGCTAAAGGAAAATCGATTAAAAATTTGTTAATAATTATTTGTAAGTGTTTGGAAAAGTATAATTTTTTGTTGGGATTATAACATAACTGATATATAAACAACTGATTCATTCCAACATTGTAATCTTAAGCTTTTATTTATTTTTATTTCATTTTAATTACAATAGAAAAAGAAAATAATTAATTAATTATGATGTCGACCAATCTTCTATTTTCAATTAACTAGTATTACATTCAGTCTGAGTTTCTGATATTTTGTTCCAGCTAAAACTAACAAGTCCACTGATACAATGTACATTCTTCCTTGATTTATTATTCGTTATTTAATTCTACGAACATGTTCACTGCTAGTTTACTTTACGAAGTAACATATCATTCACAAAACGCAACGCAAGTTGAGTTTGTTCACCATAGTCGGTTACAGAGTTGATATATCTAGTGATATTAAGGCCAAGTAGCAAGGAATGTAAGGAATGTTCAGACGATATATTAGCTGTTTATCTTTCATGAATATTCAACGCTGGATAATGTGGAAAACTTTCCTTGACATGAAAGGTGATATCACACATGTTCTAGCAAAATTCGTTAAAGTTATTCTGAAACACTTAATTTATTCATGAAACTTAAGTTAAATTTAAAGAAGAATAAATGGAATAGAAATGATGTTCTATTAAAAATATTACATGCATATGAAGTTAATAAAGTGATTTTAATGAAGAATATTATTATAATCATGAAATGTTGTGGTGAAATTTTGATTGTGATAGGGAACGGTGACAATTGATCTTTTAACACTTGTTATGTTACTTGTGGTGATTTGTCTTATAAATATTTGTGTTATAAAATAGCTATAATTTTATATGTTATACATTTCATGACATTTTACATATTATATTGAACATTTATAGACATTTTACATTACACTTAGAAATTTCATTTTCTTGGTTTGGTACAATAAAAATCTAACATCGTTTTCTAAAAAAAGCTTGTAATACCACTGGGGGTACTGGATCAGGGGTGATCGTTCTCTAATTCAGGTCTAAATTACGATCTGTGGAGGAGTGAAAGAAATGCGTGAATGAAGTCCGCCCCGTAAAAAGGGCTGTGACGTGTGTATAGCTAAGTCGTTCTCTAGGCCCTAGATGGCGCTACTATAAAACAAGAGAAGCTCCCCCACCGGCTTAAAATCGCTGTCTTCGTAACAGCGAGCTTGTCCTTGGCAAGGGCCATAAGAAACAATATATATATATATATATATATATAGTGAGAGAGAGAGATTAATAATTTGAAGTTTATGGTATTCTAATTTTTTGAAAGCCGAAGGCAAAACATTTCTTTGAAAAATCTTAGAAATTTCTTCCTTGACAAACAAAGCAGATTCCCCCTCATGGCCATGATAGTGTAGAAAGATGGACATATATCGATGTTATTGAAGTTTTCAAATTTGATTCTATGTTCTTACAAGAGTAACAATCGAAGATAATAATAGGGGAACAATGCAGTCATTTTTATATCTATGCTGGATTTTGGCCTATCTCCACAGAAAAGACTCTTGTGATTAGTCAAATGTGAGCATCGCTTCTAAAGCCAATGTCCCAGAGTCAACCACCTTGAAAGTTTGCTGAAATATTTGATATTCCAAGATCTTGGATCTCAACTGTATAAATGCATATTTATGATGATATGCAGCGTATTATTAAAGAGATTTAAATCATTGGAATGCACCAGTATTGTGAAAAACTCTACAGGAAGTACAATATGCAGCTAGAGAAAATATCTAATAGCTATCCATAATATATCTATCTATAACTATATCTAATATCTTATAGGTAAGATTTCTATAGCATGCCTTTTAGTATAGACTTAATAGTTCGTTTTCGTAGCGAACATATCGAATATTAAGCTATTGTAAAAAGTTTTCTAGCACTTGAATATATATTTTTGTAAAATTTTATTTATTAAAGGAAATTTGAAAAATTTATTGCTTAAATCAAACGAGGTTGATTGAGCTTAAAATATTTTGCTATCCGCGTTACTTTACAGATTTCAGTGAAAAAACTTTATCTTGAGGAAAACAAATTTTAATAATTTTAAGAAAAATAATTAAGAATTGCATTGCAGAAAAGAAATAATATCTCAAAAAATATTTTTATCTTTGAAATTACATTTCTGATTAATAGAATAAATTTTATTTAAACATATAATCTCATAATTCAATCAGGAATATTGGATTTCCTATTAAGAGAGAAATTTATATTCTAAATAATATTTGATTATTTTTGAAAGGTTTTGCATATTCCAAGATTTACGTTATCATTGGTTACTGAAAGTAATCTTAATGTAAATGATCTTTTGTTTTCAATTATCATACCATAATTAATAAAAATGCGTCAAAGAAATTGGAGTTTAGTTTATCTTTAATTGAATAAATGATGTTTTTTAGTTCACAATCACAAAAAGTAGTATGATTTTCAATAATTACTTAAATTTTAATGCATATGTACTAAACTTATCTAATTTTTAGCCAAATAGTTTGAAAATATCCTTAATTATAATATCATAAAAATGTTTTAGACATTGATTAACGTTTTATAATACGTTAAGCAAGAGAATGATATTCAAATGACAAATCACATTATAGAATTTAACATATCTAGATTTAAAAAAAACTAAATTAATGAAATAAAACTATTGAAAAAGTGAAAATAAAAGTTTAAAAAAGATTGAAATAGTTTAAAAGAGTTAACATGTTTATTCGAGGAAATGGCTTTTCTAGAAATAACTTTAAACATATTTTCATTTTAAATATTATTTCTACCGACTGCACTTACTGTTTTACTGACGAATAGAATTATATACAGACAAAATCTATAAAAGGGATTTTTTAATGAACTGAATAATAAACAGCTTTTAAAAATGCACTAAAATGCAATGCACAAAAATAATTTATTAATCATAATTTAAATGTACTAAAAAAATATTTCTTTCGATGTTAAGGATTTTTGATATTTAAAAAAAATATTCTTTATCATAACGACAATTTAATGCTGGAAGAAGTTTTTTAAAAATTCTCTTACAAGCTGCATTTTGCATTATGTATCAAAATTTACTTTAACTAATCGATTAAAAGATAAATATGTAGATAGATAGATATCAAAATGGCCTATTTTCTTGGAGACCATAGAAAATGAAAAATTTTAAAGATGCTAGCAAATCAAGAAGTGACTGAAGATTTGATTAGGAAGTTGTATGTGAACTTGAATGTGAAAATGAAAATATATAATAATAAATAAATAAGCATTCTTTTATATCTTTTATTAATTATTGACTTAAGGTGTCATAGGAAACAACATACAGCGAAAGTTTTGAAAATAATGAGCGTTTAAACAATAAGTGACTCTATAAGGGTTTTTTAAGGGAACGAGGGGGCTTTGATAAATAACCATAAAAAATGCATGGTTATACTAAGAGCCAATTTGTGATATAAATAATGTTGTATGTTTTTCGCTGCATCTTTTATACATACTCATGTATACAAAGATTTTGTATACAATTAATTTATTAGTATAGCATGATTTAATAAGCTCTTTGATTCTTTTATATAAAATACATCGGAAAGTCGTATACATCAATTGTTAGCCTAAAGCCATTCAGAACGAGAAAAAAGTAGATAAGATTTCAAAATACAATCAGTTTTTTAAAACTTTTCTGTACTGTTTATTTGTCCTTATATTTGTGTCCTCTTTAAGTAGATACAAGAAATTTTTGCGAAAGTTGGAGCATCCTTGATCTTTTCTCTAACAATTCAGCTTTTTCTGAATCCCTCTGTCTACGAAAGGAAAGCAATAACTCCCCAGAAGTTTATCTGAGTTATTCTTGGCAGTAAATTTACTTTAGTATATGCACTTCTTTCCCCTCCCTCCCCATAGTTCTGATACTTCTTTGTATAGTACTAGACTCACAGGGAGAAAAGCTGGACTTTTGGTCTATATCGACATTTCCTAGGATTGTTATACATGAAAAATTCATGCGCCAAATATACTTTTGCTTTGTGTTTTTGTTTATGTGTTTTATTTTTCTTTCGCCAAGAGCTTTACTTTAAAGGTACACAAATATATTCACGGAACATTTTCTGACTCATAAAATTTCAGATAGATTTATTATATGAAATCAACTAGAATGGATAGTTTATATTTCATATAAGTTCTCAAATTTACATCTGTGTAGTTTCTATTGCATGTGAAGGCATTTGGCATTGAGATAAGTGTAAATAAGAAAAAATCAACAATAAGTATGAGCTAATCAAAAACCGATTTGTTTGAATGCTCCTTATCTCTATTTATACACATATATCTAGCCGCCTTTGAGAACCAGTTGATTTAACTACTTGACTTGGCCACTAACTGTGTTTTATTTCAATGAAGTATCTTATGCATAACTTTTCATTCATTGCATTTCTTCAATTCAATGCATTTCTTCAACTTATCCAATGCGTCAAAATGTGGTAGGTATTAACACTGTGTTATTTTAATTGACTCACATCTATTTATTGTGGTCACGAACGTTTTAATACATTTAAATTCTATAGTGTCATAATGTTTTAAAATATGATTATTTAAATAAAATATTTGTTAATTACATGCTATCTCAGTACTGTTTAACTTTCTTCTTTCTCTTCAGAGATATCAGAAAACAAATGAAATATTTCTTTTATTAGTGATAGATATTGGAAGAAAATCATACTCGGAAGTACTTTATTAAACAAGTAAAGCTGTTTGAATTTGATTTCAAGAATACAAATTTTCACGTAATTTATGAAAAAAAGCTTTAAAAATTGTCCAAATTTAGAGAAAAAACCTGCACTTCAAATACATTGGTGTCACTAAAATATTTTCTAAATAAAATATTTTTTGAGTTTTAAAATGATGTGATAATTGTTTTTATGCAATAATTTTTTCGAATTTTATGGCGAAAAAAATGTCGAAATCTTATCAATTTTTCAATAAATAAAATTGCAAAAAGACCTATTTATTTTGCACATATCCTATCTCCAAAATATATTTGAGACAAAGTTGGCAAAAATAAGCTAATCAGTCTTCCCTGCAAAATGTCAACAAATGGATATAAATATAGATTCTGCTTTCTGTTAGTAGATACTTTTCTTTTTGACAAGTTTATGAAGATAACATTTTGTAAGAGATTTTCACTCATTTCTAAACATACCAAGCTTTAAAATTTCGTAAATTTATCTATTTGTTAATTTATTCCTTATTTTAATTTTTATCAGAACTTAATAATCAGTTAGTCGATTAATTTAGCAAAAATTTGAATCCATTTTTGAGATGTCATATGATAGTGTGTTCCAGAAAGCATTAATATCGGATAAGATCATATTTATTATAATAAATTATAAATATAAGTAAATGGAAGAATATAAAATGAAGAATTTGCCTTTTATAATTTTAATAAAACTGTTTTTTTTTTTAACTTTACAATACATTTATCTAAATTGTCACAATGAGAAACATGTAAAATTTTTATGTCCTTATCTTTAACTGACATGATGATAATGAATACTACATTTTTATCTGATTTCCAGTGAATGCAATTCCATGGTAGAATAATGGCATCCTAAACATGTTGATGGGAACTCAGTATGGATACTTTTTTGCTTCCCTTGGAGTTAGATCAGTAGTGACGAAAGTCGTCACCGATGATAGAGCATATGTCCTAAAAGAGGGATTTTTTCATAAACCAATAATACTTATTTTATTATTAAAAACAGTTCCATTACTACTCACGGCCACTTTGTTGCTGCTCAGTCTTGGCCAGCAGAACAAATTACGTACCTCAAATACAAAATAATATTAATGGATAAACTATGTAACTGAGAGGTAACTATAGCGTTTAAGCAACAAACTACTCTCTTTATACATTTTCTAAGTGAATGTTTCAAAATAATAATATTTCCGATAATTGCTGGGTTAATAGGCATAATATTCCAATATGAAAATCTCGGACAGTAACAGATATGAGTAAACATTATTAGCTTCAAAGATTATACTAAATATCAAACATTTGCAATTTCATCACTTTGCTTTTCCCTCATTGAAGAGGATTCCCTTACGCATCCTCAGCAAAATAATAGAAATCACAAGCATTTTTTTTGTCAGAAAAAAAGAAAAATTTTCAAGTTCAGTTTTCGAAAATCAACTTGATTGCTTTTTGAAAAGGAAAATTATCTCAAAGCTTCTGAATTTTCATAGCATTTTATTTACTCTATATGATTAATTTATAATCCAATTTATAATCAAATCATAAGAAAATGCTTAAGGCCACTTTGATGCATTTAAGCTTGAATGCTACTGGGAATACACAGTTCTCTTCAATGAGGGTATTACAAATTTTTGAAGAATAGAAATTTGAAAAACGTACTTGAAATTACAATTCTCCTTTAAACGTAGTTATTCAAGGAACGGCTGTATCCCTGTTCTATGTTGAAAATAGATTTATCATTTCTGCACTCAGAGTGATGGAAATGATATTTCTAAAATCATAGTAGAAACTGTGGTAAAAGCTAGAGATTCGTAATTACAATGAAATTTGAAGAAACTGAAAATGTTTAATGCATCATCAAAATGAGATGATGAATGATGGGCTACAATGAAACTCAGAGAAATGGAATTTCGTTTGTCAATGGAAATGGTGGGAGAAGACCAGAAAACAAAAGCCAGCATCTGCTATTGGATACTGAGAATAATGCGGATACAAAAGGAACTCTAAAAATTTAAAAGAGGTATAGCTATCACAAAGAGTATTTAGAATCGCTTAGCATTACAGGATCAAAAATTATAATTTTACGAGCTGCGATAAAAGGGAATGCGAAACAAAATAAAGCAAGAATATTTATGAACAACAAAGCATCGCAAATATGAGATTTACCTTTAAAATGTAGCAATGATACAGGAAAAGTTTGATACTTCTACCGTAAGTTCCTAGATGATCGACATTTACCTGTCATATTTTGAATTCCCAAAGCGACTTCAGGGATGTGCGAAGTATGGTCTTCAACTAATTTGACGGAGGAAATCTTCTCTCCTTTTAAATGACTCCAGGAGAAGTGAATGATAGTTTAATATGGGGATTTTGCTTGACATTGATCCAGAACACAAAGTTTGATATAATATTTAAGTCTTGAATTGTATTGAAGAAAGAGGTGCGGGGGGCACGTAATATTAGAGGTATACTAATAATTTTAGCGATAAAGCAGCATGTTTTCTTTTTTCTGGGAAAGTTTTGGCAAGCTGTTTAGGCAATTTTGTACTACCCAAATGATTAGGCAAGGTCTTAAATGCTAAAACAAGGATTCCAAAAATAATGGCTTAATATTCGCAGGGATACTGTTTTATGGCTATAAAAATTCAAATTCGTCTGCTTGAAGAATATATTTCTTATCCTGAAGTTCTATATGATTCGAATTATTTTGCACTCACTCCTGTGTGAAATTATAGCAAGGCTGTTAAATCATCCTCTTAATATGGTGAAAGAGAATAGAATGTACAGAGAGTGATCACAGCAATGAATTCAAACATTTTGGGCTCAGCAGGGTTGAAAATATCTACAACAAAAAACAAAACTATTCATTAAAAGATTTCTGCAAAAGAAAGTAAAACGATAAACATTGGACATAATTTTTTAAACGCATTATAAATGGAATGGAAAGGAATAATGGAAATGATGGATTGTGTAAGTAAGATTTAATGTTATCACTCTCACACACACAACTAGCTATACACAAATAAACACATGTGTTAAAATTATGAATTGCTTTTGTATATTACTTTTTGACTAAATTTTTGGGCTTTTCAAGGTCTTTTTGTGTTTATAAACTTAAGTATCGTGTAGTTAAAAATAATACATATTTTAATTCAAGATATTAAGTATCACGAAGAGAAAATAATTTAATAAATTTTTATAAAATTGAAATTGGTCTTGGATTGTAGATTTTTGGAACATTGAAATTTAAGGGAAAAGAAGAATGAATATAATACTGAAGTTTTCATAATGATTTCTAGACTTGGATAAACACTTTGATTTTCTTTTTTGAAATTGGAATGAAAAACGAAGTATAAATATATAACATGTATTCGAATATTGTTCAAACATTTTGCATAATGTACTTAAAAAATTCTTCTCCAAAAGATGCATGTATAGAAAAATTTGCTTCTTTGAAGCATTTATCGATTCGATTTGTTCATTTTTCTGGTATTCTGAATTTCATTTTTTCAAATTCAATTTTTATTACTGTTAAAAGTTGTCTTCAATATTTAAGTAGATAAAACATTTTTCTTAATAATTAGAAATAACACTGTTCGTAAACAAAATAATGTTAGGAATTATTTTCTTAAAAAGTCAATCATAAAGTATTCTTTGCTATATTTGAATAAAATGCAAACATTGCTGAATGTTTTTTAAGCATTTGAGCTGCGGATAAATTCATTTCAAAAAATAGCTTTATTCAATAATGTCACTTTTATTACAAATTATTGGTATTATTAAATATAAAAGTAAAAATTACATAGCTATTAATTTATTTAAAAATTAATAGCTAGGTATTATTAATAGAATTTATTTAAAAATGAAATAAATTCCATAAAGAGAAAAAATATGGATGTGAGATGAAAATAAATTATTTACTATCACGCAAAGTTGATGCAGAGAGAAAGCGAATTTTTAGTCAGTAAATTTATTACCAGTTTGTTATCATCGCGTTTAAACCTTTTGAAGGTTAAATATTAGTTTCGAATTTTGATTAAAATTGCATTTTGCCATTTTTGAAATCAGAAAGATAATTTAATAAAAAAGATCTGAGATTTCAGGAAAAATTATATGCTTCATTATAATAAAAGGTTAAGAGTGAGGTAAATTGTCGTTTAAAACTGACGTACTTTAAGCAAATTGATGTTTATAAATGGAATGTGAAAATAAATTTGAAAAAGCTAAACTTTGCTTATCGCATTTTGCATTTCTCTCGAGAATTCAAATCAATGTAAAGGAATTCAATTTTTCTTTACAACATAACAAGACGAAAAGTTAGCTTTCTGCATTCTGGCTTGAGAATTTTCTCTCAAATAATGAAATAAATAAAAACATTTGGAAAGCATAGTTATGCGGGTGGAAAATTGAAGCCAATTTCGGAATGTTTGCACATGGAAATGAACCGAATTTACACCAGCGAAACAGCTGAACATTATTTTGGTTGCTGCTACTGAAATAATTTGATATTTAGTTTTGTTTATTTGGGAGAACTTGACAGATATTTCATTCAATTATAAACTAAAAATTTTCTGTTTCGCGATTTAGGAGATTCAGTGTTTTCCTTTTGATTTGAAGATCTACGTGAAAGCAAAATTAAAGTTAAATTTATAAAGACAAATATTTAGATTAATAGTGCGTATTAAATGTTGCGAAACCATCATTGATTGTTTGTGATTTAAATATAAAAATTGAAAGTATAGAATCTCAATACTTATTTATTCTATTATTCCACTTATAAAAAATCATTTTTCCCGTTTATTACTTGGATATCTTGAAATATAACCCATTGTAATGTTTTTGGAATTTACCTAATAGTTCATTTTTATAATTAACCCTAAATACATTTGAGAGCATTTTAGTACACAATATATAAAAATTAAATAAAGTTATAAGAAAAAAGGCATATATTACTATATTGAGTTTTAGAGATTTAAATGTGCTTTACAAATGAAAAAATACCCAAATTTAAACTCGTCAAAACTTTCAGATGCCGTATTTCATTTGCACGAGATTCAATCATTTTTTTTCATAATAATGTTCTTACCCACGTTAATATTTGCGATTTTGTTAATTTAATTAGTTTTCTCTAGACCATAGCGGAGGGTTTTATAAAATGGATGAGATTACTAGTTTCTTATATGAATACTTAGATATACATTAGATAATATATATGTGCAAACATTTATGAATTATTATTACTGAAAATATCCTCAAACCATCTGATAGACGTGAAGTGAAAAAGCCCAACAGGCACAATAACAGATAAAAACGCACTATTCGACAAGAGAATACTTTTACGAAACATAGCTGAAGCTTGAGCTACAACAGTTGATGACAGAGGCAACTGAAATGTGGCAACTTATGACATATTAGCAACTATCACAAAATGCTTAATATAGCACTTTCGATATAAAAATTGGAATAAAAATTTCATGCTTCGATAAGTATGCGAGCTGCAATTTACGTACTACGACCATCCTATGTAGATATGAGCTTTTTATTTCGAAAATGGGGCAAGCCCATTTTTTTGTTATTGCGAGACATTTAAAGGTTCGCATTTCAATAAGTTTAAAAATATAAAAAATAAAAAGGTTTGCAATAATAAAATATAAAGGTTTGCATTGCAATAAGTTTAAAAATATTAAAAAATAAGAGTTTTATTATAACTAAATGAACTTGCTTCTCTTTTAAAATTAATGAATTATTGTAAACGTTCATTTAATTATGAAATATTTCAGTTACATCAGTCTTTTTTTAATAATAAAAACAAAATACTATTCAAAAATTTATAATTATTTATTCATTTGGTAAAAAGGAAAAAAAAAAAAAAAAAAAAGAATATTCTTGTAGAAAATATAATATAACAAAAAACAATCCCGTTTTATTAAGAATTTTAATGAAATTATACATTTTCAGTTTATGCATAGGTATAATTAAATTGAATTGTATTCAGGATTTAACATTTTAAAATGTTTATGATGATCAGGAGTCGTATATTATCATATCATATCAGTCGTATACTCCTTTTTTTCATAATTAAAAGGTAATTTTTAGTCTTCATCATTCAGTTGGCAAATCGATAATTTTAAATTTATCATATCATCCTATTGAAGTTTTGTAGAACTTTTTGTATGGTGCATCCCTTTTAAATCTCATCTAGGATATAGTTAAACAATCCACATTTTCTCCATCGGTATTTTTATTTCCAAACCAATTTTAACCAGTTTTAAAACCAATTTCTCCAGATATTGGATTGAAAATAAATATCCCGCGTTTCTTTTCATGTATTCAACATTTATTATATTTTCGACAATTTCGTATTACTTTATAGTAATCCTGGGGAATATACAAGGAACTGGGTTTCCGGATTACCAGTTCTACCACTCCAAAATCACGAACGTTCGAAAACGTTCGAATGTCCAGACAACAAAAATTTGTGATTAATGATATTTATTTTATTGTCATTGGACTGAACAATCGGTTTTGAAAGTAAACATATTATTATTGAAACAAAAAATTAAGATATACTTTTAATTATTCATGATACACTGTACAACCACTGATTTCCATTATCGAAGATAAATAGATAGAAACACCCTAGATTTCAGACATGATATCAAACGGCCACATTTGCTTCACCATACAGCAAACGGAGATAAATTTTGCCGTAATGTATTCGGTCCAAAATAATTTCAATCTATGATGGACTTACTTGCAGCACTTTCAAAATAAACAGATTTTCAACACTGTTAACAGCAAAAAATTTCCATCACCAAAATATTAAAATCCCATTTTTTTTTGTTTAAACTATTTGCGCATAAAAATATCATAATAGGTTTTATCTATAACAAGTATTATCTAAATCTTTTTTCAAAAAAGGACTTGCCCCATTTTAAAAATAAACAGCTCATATGGATCTAATTAGATGCAGATCTGACGCAGGCCTAATTAGATGCAGACTTGTTCAGGCCTAATCAGATGCAGTTCTATTTAGATGCGGACCTTATTAGATGCCTATTTGAATATATCCAGTTACTTGCAGCTCTAAATAGATGCAGTTCTGATGCGGGCCAAATAAAATGCAGACCTGATTCAGATAAAATTAGATGCATATCTATTTAGAAGCAGGCGTAATTAGATGCAGCTCTATTTAGATGCAGACCTGATGCGCGCTTAATTAGATGCAGGTCTCATGCTGTCCTAATTACATGCAGACCTGATTCCGATCTAATTAGATGCAGACCTGATTCAAATTTCGATATGGATGTAATTAGATGTAGATCTGATGGCGGCCTAATTAGATGCAGACTAGATTCAGGCCTAATTTGATGCAGTTCTATTTAGATGCGGATCTACTTATCGGGCCTAATTAGATGCAGATCCAATTAGATCTAATTACAGGCAGTTCTAATCAAATGCAAGTCTGAATCAGGCCTAAACAGATGTATACTGATTCAGATCTAATTAGATGCAGTTCTATTTAAATGCGGATCTAATTAAATGCAGACCTGATTCAGATCTGATTAGTTTCGGGCCTAATTAGATGCAGACCTGATTCAGATCTAGTTAAATGCATATGTATTTAGAGGCGGGTCTTATTAGAGGCAGATCTGATGCCGGCCTAATTAGATGCATGTTCCATGAGAGCCTAATTACATGCACACCTGATGCAGATCTATTCAGATATGGATCTTATTAGATGCAGAGCTCATGCAGGACTAATAAGATGCAGAGTTGCTACAGGCCTAATTAGATGCAGTTCTATTTAGATGTGGATCTAATTAGATGTAGATCCGATGCGCAGCAAATCAGATCTCCATCTAATCAGATGCAGTTACATGCAGTTCAAATTAGATAAATGTCTGATGACAGCCTAATTAGATGCAGATCTAAACATATTTATTTTCATGCAGTTCTAATGAGATTCAGGTCTGATGCGGGCATAATTAGATACAGACCTGATTCAGAACTAATCAGATGTAGATCCGATGTGCAGCAAATTAGATCTCCATCTAATCAGATGCAGTTACATACAGTTCAAATTAGATAAATGTCTGATGACAGCCTAATTAGATGCAGATCTAAACAGATCTATTTTCACGCAGTTCTAATGAGATTCAGGTCTGATGCGGGCCTAATTAGATACAGACATGATTTAGAACCAATACAGATGTAATCCTAATTTGATGTAATTCTTTTTAGATGCACAGCTAATACAGACCTATTTAAATATAGATCTAAAAAATTGCAAATATGAGGCAGGCCTAATTAGATGCAGTTCTATTTAGAAGCGGATCTAATTTCATGCAGAGCTGATGCAGGCCTAATTAGATGCAAATCTAGTTACTTGAAGCTCAAATTTATGCTGATGTAATTAGATGCAGTTCTGATGCCGGACTAATAAAATGCAGACCTGTTTCAGATATAATTAGATGCAGATCTATTTAGATGCGGGCCTAATTAGATGCAGACCTTATTGCAATCTAATTAGATGCAGACCTGATGCAGATTTAGATATGAACCTAATTAGATGTAGATCTGATGACGGCCTAAAATGATGCAGTCTACATGCAGGTCTAATTAAATACAGTTATATTTAGATGCGGATCTAATTAGATGTAGACCTAATTGTGGCCTAATATGATGCAGTCTACATGCAGGCCTAATTAAATATAGTTCTATTTAGATGTGGATCTAATTACATGCAGATCTGATGCGGGACAAATTAGAAGCAGATCTAATTAGACTAAGTTACATGCAGTTCTACTTAGATGCAGATCTAAATAGATCTACTTACATGCAGTTCTAATCAGATGCATATCTAATATGATGCAGATCTTATTCGGGCCTAATCAGATGCTGTTCCATTTAGATGCGGATCTAATTAGACCTGATTCAGATCTGATTAGATTCGGGCCTAATTAGATGCAGTTGTATTTAGATGCAGATCTGATGCTGCCTTTATTAGATGCAGATTTGAATATATCTAGTTACTTGCAGTTCTAAATAGATGCAGATTAATTAGATGGAATTCTAATGCAGGCAAAATAGGATGCAGATCTGATTCACATATAATTACATGCAGATCTATATAGATGCGGGCCTATTAGATGCAGTTCTATTTAGATGAAGGTCTTATGCGCGTTTATTTAAATGCAGGCTTGATTAGGTGTAGATCTGATGTTTGTCTAATTAGATGCAGGCTAGATGCGGGTCTAATTAGATGCTATTGTATTTAGATGCGGATCTACTTAGATGCTGATCTGATTTAGTCCTAATTAGATGCAGTTGTATTTAGATGCGTATCTACTTGGATGCAGATCTGATGTAGTCCTAATTAGATGCAGATCTAATTAGATCTATATACATGCTGTTCTAATCAGATGAAGACATGATTCAGATCTAATTAGATGCGGATCTAATTAAATGCAGACTTGATACAAATCTGCTTAAGTCAGGATCGAATTAGATGCAGGTCTGATGTGGGCCTGATTAGATGCAGATCTGATTCAGATCTAATAAGGTCCAGATCTATTTAGAGGCGGGCCTTATTAGATACAGATTAATAATTACTTATTAGATACAGAACTAATGCAGATCTCTTTAGATATGGATCTTATGAGATGCATACCTCATACAGGAATAATAAGATGTAGACATTCTACAGTCCTAATTAGATGCTGATCTAATTAGATGTAGATCCGATGCGGCGCAAATTAGAAGCAGGTCTAATTATAGTGCATGTCCGATTGCGGCCTAATTATATGCAGATCTAAATAGATCTAGTAACGTGCAGATCTAATTAGATGCATGTCTGATGCGGGCCTAATTAGATGCATGTCTGATGCTGGCATAATTAGATGCAGACCTGATGCAGATCTATTTAGATATGGATCGAATTAGATACAGACATGTTGAATATATTTAGATATTGATCTAATTAAATGCAGATTTGATGCATGTCTATTTACATGCAGGCCTGATTCAGACCTAATTAGATGCAGAGTGGATGCAGGTATATTTAAATGAAGACTTCATGTAGGTCAAATTAGATGCAGTTCTATTTAGATGCACAAATGATACGAGCCTAATTAGATGCAAATCAAATTCTATCTATTTACATGGAGTTCTAATTAGATGCAAGTCTGATGCGGGCCTAGATAGATACAGACCTGATTCAGATCTAATAAGATGCGGTCCTAATTAGATGCATACCTGATACAGATATATTTTGATATGCATCTAATTAAAGGCACATCTAAATCAGGCCTAATTAGATGCAGTTTCTTTAGAAGCGCATTTAATTTGATGCAGATATGCTGCGAGGTTTATTAGATGCTGATTTGAATACATCTAGTTACTTGCAGGTGTAAATAGATGCAGATTTAATTAGATGCAGTACTGATGAATGCGTAATAAAAGGCAAACCTGATTCAGATATAATTAGATGCAGATCTATTGAGATACGGACCTAATAAGATGAAGTTCTATTTAGATGCAGATCTGATGCGGGCAAAATTAGATGCAGGTATGATTCAGGCCTGATTAGATGCAGACCTGATGCAGATTTCTATATGGATCTTATTAGATGTAGACTAATGGTGCCCTAATTAAATGCATAATAGATGCAGGCCTTATTAGATGCAGTTGTATTTAGATGCGGATCTACTAGATGCATATCTGATATGGGCCTAATTATATCGAGATCTAGTTAGATTTAGTTACATGCAGTTTAGAGAGATGCAGGTCTGATTCGGGCCTAATAATATGGAGACCTGATTCAAATCTAATTATATCAAGATCTATTTCGAGGTGGGCCTTATTAGATGCATATTTGCTGAGGAGTTAATTAGATGCATGCCTGATGCCAGCCTAATTAGGTGAAGATCTAAATATATGCAGATCTAGTTATATGCAGATCTAATTAGATGCAGATCTGTTGCGGGTCTAATTAGATGCAGACCTGATGCAAGTCTATATAGAAATGGATCTAATTAGATGCAGACATGTTGAATATATTTAGATATTGATCTAATTAAATGCAGATTTGATGCAGGTGTATTTAGATGCAGACTTGATTCAGGTCTAATCAGATGCAGATTTGATGCAGGTCTATTTAGATGAAGACTTCATGCAGGCCTCATTAGATGCAGTTCTATGTGGATGCGGATCTAATTAGATGCAGTTATGATGCGAGCCTAATTAGATGCACAGATGATGCGAGCCTAATTAGATGCAGATATAATGCGAGCCTAATTAGATGCAGATATAATGCGAGTCTAATTAGATGCAGATCAAATTTGTTCTGTCTACATGTAGTTCGGGCCTAATTAGACAAAGAGCTGATACAAATGTAATTAGATTCTGTCCTAATTAGATGCAATTTCAATTAGATGCACACACGATACAGATCTATTTAGATATGGATCTAATCAAATGGAAATCTTTATCAGGCCTAATTAAATGCAGTTCTAGTTAGAAGTTGATCGAATTTGATGCAGTTCTGATACGGGGCTTATTAGACGCAGATTTGAATACATCTAGTTACTTGCAGGTCTAAATTGATGCAGATGTAATTAGATGCAGTTCTGATGCGAGCCTAATAAAATGCATACCTGATTCAGATATAATTAGATGCAGATCTATTTAGATGTAATCCTAATTAGATGCAGTTATATTCAGATGCCGATCTGATGCGCGCTTAATTAGATGCATGGCTGATGTTGGCCTAATTAGATGCATGGCTGATGTTGGCCTAATTAGATGCAGACCTGATTAGTATATAATTAGATGCAGCCCTGATGCTGATTTCGATATGGATCTAATCAGATGTAGATCTGATGGCGGCTTAATTAGATGCAGACTAGATTTAGTTCTATTTAGATGCAGACCTGATGGACGCTTAATTAGATGCTGGTCTAATGCTGGCCTAATTAGATGCAGGTCTAATTACATCAAGTTACATGCAGTCCTACTTAGATGCAGGCCTGATGTATGCCTAATTACATGCAGCTCTAATTATTTGCAGATCTATTGAGATGCAGTTCTTTTTAGATGCGGATCTAATTAGATGCGGATCTAATTAGATGCAGACCTGATTCATATCTGATTAGCTTCTGGCCTAATTTGATGCAGGTCTATTTTGATGCGGATCTACTTAAATGCAAGATCTCATGCGGGCGTAATTAGATGTAGATCAAATTAGATCTAGTTACATGCAGTTCTAATCAGATGCAGACTTGATTCAGATCTAATTGGATGCAGTTCAAATTAGATGTTGACCAAAGAAATGCAGATCTGATTAGGTTAGGGCCTAATTAGATGCAGATCTATTTTGAGGTGGGCCTTATTATATGCAGGTCTCATGAGGCCCTAATTAGATGCACACTGATGCAAATCTATTTAGATGCGATCCTAATTACATGCAATTCTAATTAGATGCACACCAGATACAGATCTATTTAGTTATGAATCTAATCAAATGCAGATCTGAATCAGGCCTTATTAGATTCAGTTCTATTTAGAAGCGGATATAATTTGATGCAGATCTGATGCGGGCCTTATTAGATGCATATGTAAATATATCTAGTTACTTGCAGGTCTAGATAAATGCGTATGAAATTAGATGCAGGTGTGATGCGGGCATGATTAGATTCTGATCTATTTTTATATTTATCAATGTAAAATTAAATATAAACATGTTTTATGTTTAAATAATTTTAAGCAAATTCTTAGTTACAATAAGAATTGTTGTGAGGTAAATTTGATTTTTGAATAAAAAATCCTAAGTGTATATCTTTTAGAAATTACATGCAGACTTGAAATAGATCTGTTTAGGTTAGGATGGAATTAGATGCAGATCTACTTAAATGCAGGTCTATTTATCTTACATTTAGTTATAGCTTATATACTAGAAAAGAGTGGATATTATTTGTTTTCTCACAATAAATATTTTTTCCCACTAATTGAAGTTTAGCTGAATATAACAATGAAAAAAAAATAATGCGAATTTAATGTAAGATAAATTTTTAACATAATTTGGATTCAGCATTTCAATATTACTTTTTTGTTCCATAAGTTACAAATTTTCACCTTCGAAACACAATCTTAAATATATATATATATATATATATATATATATATATATATATATATATATATATATATATATATATATATATATATATATATATATATATATATATATATATATATATATATAATAATGATTCACAGACCTAAAATTTTTATTTTTATTTTTATTTTTACAAAATTAAGCCTCCTAAATTTGAAAATTTAAAATAAAAATTAAATATGTCATGAGATTTATACCATTATTTAAATTGTTTTAATGAATTTGGAATTTGCATCACTATTAGAAAATAAACTTTTTTCTAAGAATAATATAAACAGTATTTTAATCGTTCATGAGAAGTTTGATAAATTGTATAAGCATTAAAAATTATAGAAATGCATACATATAAAAAACAAATTTTATATTAGAGAACATCAATAATAAATTTTAACTTTTAATGAAGTGTGATTTGATCATATAAATGCGTTTTAGATTTTTTCAAATGGTTTTACGAGTTGATTCAGGTCTAATAAGAAACAATAATAAATAAAAAAAGTCGCATCAAGGGAATTGAATTATTTAAGAATTATTCCTATTATTAGAAGCTCTGAGAAACTATTTTATCATAATTATTTATAGCACTCTATTTCTTTCAGCACTTTCAGGGAGTTCGTTTGGTAGAAAATATCTTTGCATCGTATTCTCATTATTGAGAATAGCTAATGAAGTTAAAAGATATTACTATTATCCTAAAAATAATGAAATTTATTATTTTTTCCATTTATTCCAAAAAAAAGTAACTATCTCTATATGCTGGGATTTGAGATGTGAACTGATTTCCATTATTACATGAAGCAAGTGCATTAACAAAATAGATGCATTATTTCTCATGCCATTAAAATCCATATGTGTAAGATAAAAGAAAATTCAAGTAGCATTAGATTATTTTGATTCTTAATTAAATAAAACTTGCTTTGAACAAGTAATCGTATTTCAGTACGACTCCAAACTATTTTTATAAAGCAAATGTTTTTCCAGTTCAGTAAATACCTAATACATCTAAAAATGAAAGCGGGAGACAAGTATTTGTTTAGAGTATTGTGCGATTTAATTAATATTCTTAATTAGAAGATTTAGAAACTATTTGGAAAAGTTTGTTGTGACCTTTTTCTGGCAAATTTCTTTTAGGACTTCGTAGTTAATCACCTTTGGAAGAAAAAAAAATAAACACATTCTGCTCTCAGAATCCTAATTATTGTGAAAGTTAATAGAATAAAATGAAAAAGATAGAGCATATCGTTAATGCTCTGAAAATAATGAAATTTCTTCTGTATTCCGTTTTTTTTTATTTAAGAGAAGATCATTTAATGAAATAACTTTTTTTATTTTGAAGACTAAAACAGAACTAATGTGCAATATTTAGTATAAAAAAGTTTTTTCTTCGATTTTTCTTCTGTAAGAAGATATTTGAAGAATTAAAATAATTTGCGTCAAGAGAGAAGCATAGAACAAATAGAAATGGATATACAATAGCTTGGCTATGTTTAAAAACACTTATCTGTTCTCTATACGAATTTTCATTTATTATTTAATATAAATATATCGATAGCATTTTACAGTAAAGGAATATTAGAAGTTAGGTCAAATTCACTTGATTAACAGAACTGATAAACCGGAAAAATAATTTTAAGAAAATGCCTGTTTACGTTGGAAGAATTTAAAACTATACAAAATATTGTTTCAATGTTCCCTCCAAACATTAATTGATTAATTTTATTTGACAACATTTAGTACTAAAGCGAAAATTATATTTAATTATACCAAGGCAGTTAAATATGAAAATTTTCTAATACTTTTAGCTAGTAAAAATATTGTTATTTTTTTCACTTTACATAATAAATAAATTTCTGTTAGTTTTATTATCAGAGAAATTCATTTATTTATATTTAAAAGATAGTAAATAATGCTTCAAATCTATAAATCATAATAAAAGGGAAAAGTTTTTGTGCTTCATATTAAGTGCTTGTTATTGTTTTAATCAGTAATAAAGTTCCAAATTTGTAAAGAGTGATTACAAGGCTTAAAGCTTTTGAATCACTATTGAATCTTTTTATTAACAAATAAATGACTTTATTCAAATACCCTGATTTGCAACCAATATTATTATTCAGTTGCTATTTATTGTAGATTTGTACATTGAATTTTACCATATCATGCACATAAAAAGTCAAACTAACGTTTAGGTAATAACTTTGAATTGCAGTATTAAAGAAATATTTTTAAAAGTTAGAAATTTTGGGGAATTCCGATCTAACTTCATAGTATTGTATAAAAATTTGAAATTGAATATGTTAATCAGAAAGGATAATATTTTAAACATGTGATGGCATATTACAGATTTAAATATATACAAAACACTGTTCCAGTAAGTTCTTGAAATTTCACTCATTAAAAGTTGATTAAGGAGTTAAAAATTTAAACGCCTGGTTTTTTTTAACAAATAAATTGTTTTCTATGTATATGATAGAAGCAATAAAATGTTATATAAAAGAGCCAATATCTATATAAAAATAAAAGCCCGAAGAAAGAATATTAGAAAAAATAGAATATAAAAGAAAAGAATATCAAACGAATCTTAAACTTATAAAAATGATTAAATTATGTATATAGAAATAATTTAGATATTTAAAAATAATGAAACTGATATAATTTGAAAATAAAAGTATCTAAGGTTAACTAGAGAAACCCAAAAATTCAGAAAAGACTAAATAATGTTAAGAAATGATCAAGATATTGAAATTTTTTTGTAGGGTTTACTTTTATAACTAGTGGAAGTGATCCTCCGAAACTTCCTTGCAATCTGCCCATGAAGATTTTAACCCCCCCCCCTCACCGCTGCCCGGGTGATCCCCAGACGTAAAATTTTGGAGCATGGTTAGAGACACATATTCCTTGCATAGCAATGGCGAGCAGTAATTACAAAATATAGATGTTTGACGTGAATCTGACATTTCTTTTTCTGAATTTACTGAGTGAATATGTTTTCAGATGCCTTTTGCCAAGAGATTGAAACCAAAATTAGATGAGGAACTACAAATGTAATTAGGGCTTACCGAATCTTATTGATTTAGGTTATTACGTTTAGAAATTATTGTTCATACATCAATGCGAAAGACAGTCAAATCATTGACAGATTTGATTCAAAATTTGATCAGAATCTATATTTTAGATTCTAAAATACAGCCCATCAACAAAATAGAGCCCCTCAAACCATTTAACAGATTTGTAATTTAAAAAGAATTATATTTTAAATGCTAAGTCTGTGTAATCTATTTAGCTCTTTGTATTTGATAGTGTTCACTTGTAACTGAGCAGTCAGCACGGAATTATAAGTGGATAAGTAAGTTAAAATAGTTATAAATTTACAAATATTATCAATAGTCCATTACAAAAAATTATACCCGTTTTTCTTAAGGAGGCCTGAAACAAGAGATTCGTCAAAATCTCAAATTCCACTGTTTCAAGATTACAATATTTTCTTTATATATCACATACAAGAGAGTAAAAGTAGCTCATTTTTTATTTACTACATTCAGTTTTGCCGTGTGAACTGCATGCACATGAAACTATTAATAATTTTCTAGTGATATAAACGATAGATAATAACAACATCAAAATAGAAAAGTGAAATTTTAAATCAATTATTCTTTGTTAGCCACCGATCTAATAGACAAATATATATTTATTTATTACAGGGATTTCAAATTATTTTCTGGGTGGCAATAAATTTTATTTAGGTAAAAAATAGTTTCGAAATGCTATTTTTTTCAAGCAACAAAATACCTTTTTAATATGCGTGTGTTAGTTCAAGGCTTTCGAACAGATGACTGTTGTAAAAACGATGCATTAAAAATTGATTCATCAATTGTGTTGAAATGTAATTAATGATTGTGTTAAATGTAATTAATGAAATGTAATGTTAACGATTAAAAGTTTTTTGTATTCTCTGCGAATAATTTTGTTACAGAAATCTTTGAATACAATAAGACAATATTATAATTATACGGTTAAAACTTAATTATATAAAAATATTCGACAAAGATATAGTTAAATATTGTACTTTTAGTGTTTCATAATGCAATATAAATTAATGCACTCTAAACTCGTTTTGCAGATCTGAAAAGGCTTTTTTTTCCAAAAAAATAAAAAGCAGAGAAATAAATTAAGAGATTGATTAAGTTTCTCCATTTTAAGAATCTTAGTTTCAAAAATAGTTTCGCAACTAAAAAAATACTTCCATTTATGAGTCAGAATTATTTAAGCTGTCATTTATAGCGTAAAGGGATATTAATTTTATCGAGAGAATTAATGCCTCGTTTTTCCAATACTTTTGAGAAATTGGGAGCAATTAACATTAACGTGTAACTACTATGCTTTTAAATCTAATTCGCATATTAAAATATAACCAATGAAAACGAAATAATTTATCTTCTCTATATGGTTTTACAATTTCCATTTAAATAAAGCACAAAATTAACGAAAAATTTTTGAAAAGCAAAAGGGATCACTTGTTATCCATTTCAAAGTTTCATAATTGAATTCTAAGCAAATATATACAGCTTTATAAAGAAAATTGCCTCTTATTAATGTTATTGATTTCTGAAAGTAAATTCTAACTAGTAGAGAAGCCCATACTGCACAAATTATAATTTATTTATTTAATATTCTATTAAAATACTAAATATTTTATTTATAATTTGCTCTACTTGTATTATAAAAATAAATATTTTTATTTCATATCTTCTAACAGTATTCTTAACTTCTTACTTTAGCTAATTCTTTGTCAAAAATTTGGAACGCATATGGATATAAATACTCTAGTAAAATAGGAATTTTAATAGAATTTACTTTATATTTTAAAATTCAATGAGTGTCAGACAATTTTCTTTTTGTAATAAACACTGTTCCTTATTTTTCTATAATACTTCTTGATTTTCGCAACACACACATACGCGCATGCGCACACTCGCTTCCACATGCACATTATTTAATTATTTTAATGCATTATTGAAAACATATTTAAAATTTTTATTTCAGTTTTTTTATTTTAATATTTTTTATGATGCATAAGTTTTAATTTTATAGATTTGTGTAGATAGATATAATTTTATAGATACAATATTTTTTTAATCTATTCTTTTCCTCAAAACTATTTTATTAACTAAATAATATTATAAAAATTTTATCTTCTCATAGTCAATAAGGACAATTACAAAAATAATAAATTTAATGTAAATTATGATTTTTTTTTCTTAAATCTTATTTCTTATTTCCATATTCTTGTTTCCTTTTTATCTTTTGTTTTTCATTTGTGCTTGTAATTTCTTCTGTTTGAAACTCCCTTCAACAATCGATTAAGTTTTGATTTATATCTGTAAACTTAGCGTTTATTTTTTAATCTGTATGCGCAACGTGTGTTTATACTTACAGTCTAAATAAATAAAAAAGGGTAAACCATATTATGCCACATAAAAGTCATAAATATATAAAAAATAATATTTAAAAATAAAAAAGATATGTATATACAGGCAAGAGCTGTCGTTACGTAAAGTGAAAAGAAAGAGAAAGAGAGAGACATCAAGACAGGTAGACTTCAGTGGATATTTTTGACATTGATGAAACTGTTGTAATAAGAGCATAAGTTTCGAAACTTTCAGCAAAAGCTTGAGTAGACATGCGATCCATCAATGTATACATATTCTGAGAATGTGAGAGCTGATTAAAAACCACATGAGAAAATGTTCTTAAGGATTCTTTTTCTGAAATTAGGAAGCATAAAATATCAATACGACAATTTTATTTCCTTTGATTCAAGTAAATGTATACTTCATTTGTAAAACTAACTAATATGAATTTAGAAAGTTATCCACTGAAGAATGCTTAATATAAATAAAAAATAATATAAGAATTATGAATAAATGAGTAAGAAAATAACAGTTATTAGACATAGTAAATTTAGATAAAAGAAAGAAAAAAAAAGGAATCAATAAGATAGTAAAATGCGTGCAGAATTCAAGTTGTTTAAATTCAATAGAATTTTTTTTTTATTTAACTTCAAAGTATAGACATATTAATGAAGAAAATTGAATTGGTATTTTGGATCGCTTTGTTCTGTGAGACTGAGTTACCAAAAGGAAAATTTCATAAAGATCAGCATCTTTAGTTTTAAGACATGTTCACCAAATTTTAATCTATCTAAATTTTTTAAAAAAAAATACTTTCTTCTATACGAAGTGCATAAAAGTATTGTAATGGTCAGAAAAACCGAAACAAGATTTTGTTTACTCTCCATACATCGGCAAAGCACATTTTTTTTTTTAAATATGTATGCCTATCTGTGAACATGGCAAATCGGAAACATTTTGAATTCGACGAATAAAACTTAGTAAATGATCAAGACTCTATATATGTAGCTCTCTATCAAATTTTGAATCCATCCCAGTAATCCATTCCGTGGAAGTCCGAAGAACTAATTATCCGAGTACAAGCGAATATGGTAACTACAAAAGGCAAAGAGCAAAATAAATAAAATTTGCTGCTCAGGCTTAGAATCTAAAATGTTGGAATTAAATACGGAAAGGGGCTGATCGGTCGTAGGTCTGATATTTTGCATGCATGTAATTACGATAATTAGAAAAAAGAACAATATAGGAAAATCAAATTTGGCTCACCATGCTTGTAAACATGGTTACTCAAAAATGCAGTAACTTAAAAAATATATTTAATATGGAATCCTACGTCTATAATTGTAGTTCTAATTTAATTATTTCAATCGGCCAGAAAAAAATTTAGCTAAGATTCACATTCGACTTTCTGGTGATTGCGTATTAATTCGACTTTCTGGAGATTGTATATTAAGCCAACGATTAGTCGCTAAAAATATTTCCAAAGCTCGTATGTTAAATTCAATAAAAACGGAAAACGGTTACGATATAGACCAATATATCGTAACTATTGTTTGCCATTACAGTGCATTTGATATAAAAATATCGGTTTCCTTTACTATTCTATGAAACACTTAATTGTAGTGTGTGACTCTGAAAATAAAAATATGAACACTCATAGCCTCCAAGGCACTATCCAAAGTTAGCAATTTTATGCAGGGGAAGGGGGGAGGAAGATAATTCCTTTATTAGAAAGTATGTGAGATAGTCTTGGGAAGATCACTCATAGGAAAGACAAGTTGGGTAATGTGTTCTCTTTGCTCATAAAGAGGAAATCAAAATTGGATGGAAATCTAATGTATGGTGCAAAAACCTTAAACTAAATTTTATATATCTGGTCTCTATACTTTCTAAGTAATTTTTTTTATTTAATCTGAAATAGAAATCTACGGACAGCCATGTTTCCAAAAGATTTCTTTTATTTCCAAACTTCGGACCATCAATTCTAATAATAATAATAAAAAGAAAAAAACAATTTATTTTCACTCAACCATTTTGCGAGTTTCCATGTCATTATGAGCAAAACTAATGACTGGTTGACAAAATTTATATATAAAAAAAGTATTTCTATTCTCTAGAAAGATTGAAACATCTGCTTTATAAAAGAAAAAAAAATTGTTTAAACCCGAAATTTTGAGGATTACTGTGATTTTTCTTTGTGTATTTCTTGTTACAAAATGCAAAAAAAAAAAAAAAAAAAAAAAACCTTACTGAAAAATAGCAAGTGGCTTCAATAGCAATACGTATAGGTACGAAAAAAATAGTCTATCGATTATTTTAATTTTTCTTGTTTATCTATGAACAACACAAAAAAAGTACAAAAGAAGTAAAATTGAAAAATGACTAGCTACTTCAGCAAGATTTAATAAAATAGCCATATATAGGCCTACTGTTCGTTTCAGTATTCTGAGACGAGCACTTTTCGGTGGTTCTATCTCAATAAGGGTTGACTCACGAAAGGCAGTGCGCAATTTCCGGAATTTACTTTACTGTTAAATGTAAACATCTCCTACGTTCCTCTGACCCCTACTTTGTCGAAGTAAACCTATCTTCACGCTTGCGGAAATTCCCGGAGGGTTTTAGAATCTGTTGACAAGCAATATACACAAAACGGAAAAAAAAGGAAAAATAAAAAAATTAAGCAAAATTTATAGACAAAAAAATTAAGAATCTAACAAAAATATTGATATAAAACTTGATATATGATATGAATTATATCAATTTGTGTTCTATTATGACTCATGATTGTAGTGACATTTTTTTCCTCTGATATCATTTAATTCGCACTTGTTCAGATTTTTTATGCTTACCTGGAAGGAAATAATTCAAAGTGTTTTTTTTTTATTTTGAAATTTATAATCGTTTTAAATTCAAGAATGTAGAATATAAATATTTTACAAGAATAAATATACTTAATACTATTCTTTAACAAATATAACCTCTTATTCTCCACTTTAGTTTAGTAATTTCACTCAAAAATGTACCATAAGTAGATACTTCACAACATGAAAGTCTGCGTCTGTTATACTTTAGTTCTAGTACATTTTCAGAAATACTACTTTCAGTAACAATGTAAATACGATTCGTTTACTTTTTCCACTTTTCACTTTTCTATCCGTTTTCTGAAAAACTTTTCCAGAAGGTGTCTTTTTACAATGTTTACATAAAGACATAAAGTACAAAATATCTTACTTCAGGTTCCATTAAATTTTTTCTTCTCTTCAGAAAGATAACAAAGATGGTTGCCAAAAGCTAAAGAGTAACCAGTTTTTTCGCAATCCGATTTTATCTCCCTTTTCATACTCGTTGATGATAAAACTCTTTGATACCTTTTGGAAGATCTTGATCTTTCTATTAACTGACTTCTGACAGAGTCAGTAATAAAAATAAAATAAAACTTTTCATTTATCGATTTTTTTTTTACTTGTGGATATATTTTAGTTAAGGATGGATAGTGTTACCCTATTTTTCAAAAATAAACTATTACATATTAATTGATATAGTTATATCTACATCCGGTTGAAAAGCTACACTATATATATATATTGATCTTTGGTTCATGGTCCAAAGACAAAAAAGACATCAAAGGTGGCACAGTACTTAGCTGTTTTTCATACTATATCCATGAACATTCTACTTGAAATTTAATTACTTAATTCTACTTTGTCACATTATTCAATATTTTGTATAATTTTATTGGAAGTTCTACATTTTACATGCAAAAGACTTTCAAAAACCTTTGAGATCTTTTATGAATATGTTTTATACTTTTCTGAATATGCATACGATTTGAAGGAAAATGCACGTAATGTTTCCTGTAAGAAATAAAAACTTTGTTGAAAGTTGCAAACCATTATTTGGATTCTGTTAAATGGTGGACTGAAGAAATAAACCAATTTCTTCTTCATAAATTTTTAGTCGGCTCTCTTAATGCTCTAGAGGCGAATCATCAAAGTTTCATAAGAGTTAATTATTGATAATATCAAACTTCAGAAAGATTTCATCTATGTTTTCTAGAGAAATTCTGGTGAATACGAAATCTGGATTCTTTTGATCCTGTACATTATGAGGATAAAATATTAAAACAGAAAATCAATTTTTTGGCCATTTTCGCAATTTTGAACTCCAACTTTCATATATATTCAAAATACTTTAATTTACTCAGTGTAAAGCATTTATTTCTTCTAGAAAAATATGTTTTTATATCAATATTTCTGATTCCAATTAAATAAAGGTAATTCATACTTTAAAATTAAAAATCTTTTAATTAAAATTAAAAATAACCATCTTTTAATCTCTCTAAATCTTCCAGGTCTTCAATTCCCCATTCTTTTCATTAAAAAGTGATAAATATGTAATCAATAATTAAAAGTGATTAAGTGAGTAATCAATAATTTTTGATAAACTATTTTCAATTTGAAGTTTTTTCATTTCGTTGGATATAAATATTGAGATTTGACCTATTAAAATATATTATGCTATGCTCACCGATTGTTGCTACATTTTTTCCACTTCAAATTGAAATATAATTGCCTAAATGTAAATTTTTTCTAAGTCTATTTTAAAAGAATTTTATTTGGTATGAAACAAGTTGCACTAAAATATACGTATAGTACTAATACAGCCAATATGTAGAGACAAACCCAATTATTTCATTTAAAAAACAATAAAAGAGTGAAAATCTTCACAAATTTATATAAAAGAATGAAATTTAGTCTAAAACTTGAGATACAAATAGAAAATATTGAGGAATAAAATAAATTTTTGGCAGTAATCAGATTACAGAGATTAAATTAACTAACGTGGATATAAAAAATCGTCATTTCCGAGAAGAATTTATGAAATGAATAGTTGAAATTTGACACACACACACACACACACACACACACACACACACACACACACACACACACACACACACACACACACACACACACACACACACACACACACACACACACACACACATATAAACAATCAATATCAATAAATATTACTTTACTTTAAAATACCACAAAGTAAATTAAAACTTTATATTTTCAAACTTAAGTTAATATTTTTAATTTTAATTAATTATGAAATTGATATCTTAAAAAATTATCAAAATATAGTACATAAAAATTTCAGGTATTAGTTAAGACGTCTCTGCCCATTATTTCGTACGTTTCTGTTGGAAATTAAAAATCGTTCAGAGAATCCTCATTTTTTTTCTCTCTTTTCGAAAATATTTCTTTTGACGTATATATTCGATGGAACTAATTATACCAGAAAAGAAGTAAAAAAATAAAGTAAGTCTTTTTATATTACTCTAAATTAAAAAATTTAGAGTTTATTAAACCGTGGTTTCACTTGAAAAAAAATTAGAAATGATATGAAATAAAAAATAAAGTAAATCTTAGTATATTACTTTAGATTACCAATGAGATATTAATTACTTATTAATGAAGATGAAATGGGAAATATGTAGCAAAGAGGAAACAGAAAATGAAGTAAATTTTTGCATATTGTTTTAGATGGAAATGAGACATTAATAATAAGTTTTTCTTTCCCAAAATAGCTCTAATGCAGAAAAAAGCGAACAAGTTAATAATAATTTCAAAAATAACATTTGATTGAACTAATACTAAAAAAAATCAAATGCAAGAAAAATGAATAAAAAAAAAAGGAAATGAAAGTCAAATAATAATATGAAATAAAGAGGATACCATATTTTTTTGGAATTTTAAATCTGACCAAAAATTAATTAATTAAACATTATTAAAGAGTACATTAATACAAGCAGTTTATGAATGATAGACTTTTAGCATAAGAATTTTATATAATATTATTCTTGAAATTAAAATAAAAAAAAATAATTACATACGGATCACTATCGGTTGCTTTTTCCATGCAAATAGTGAAGGATAAGAAAGGTTTCAATGATTGATTTACGGTAAGTTATTGAATATTTAATTATTAATTGAAAATTAATTTTTATCATGTAGTACTAAGTATATCAGGTAGTAATATACAAAAGTATAAAAAAACAGAAAGTTTTAAAAAGAGAGATATTTTTTAGGCAGTTGCATGCACGGAGAACTTTTCCTAATCCTTTTATTTCAAGATATTTTCTTTTAAGAGACGTTTTTGCTAATTTGCCTCAGTTTCTTTTATATTAAATTAAGTAAAATATTATATTCCGCGTAGGATTTACAATGAAGAAAAATTAATTTATTATACTATTAAAAATTTGTTGGAAGAAAATTAAAAATAAACTAAAACGATACTGATCAGAAATTCTTGCCTCGATTTAAAAAAAAACAAACACATTATGTAATGAAATATTAATTTTATTGGTACAAAATTTATATAATACTATCAATAGGAACAATTTTTTTTGACAAAGTGTATCAATCTTATAAGCTTCTTTTTTTTTAATAAATGACAAGAAATAAAAATGAAAAAGGAGGGTATTCAGACTCATAAACCAATAATACAGAAAGAAATAACTTGCTTAATATTTAAAATCTAATGTTGGTATTATCCTCTGTTGAGGATATTACATGTTCCCTGTTTTTATTATTAAGATTATTTTGCTTTTAGATTTCATTCAATTAAAGACAAAACATAAATAAGGTTACTAATAATTAATGCATTGTATTAGGGTGTCCCAAAAGTTTCTTCGTTATCGCGCTATGAATGGCTTTATCTGGCTCTATTTATGCAAACATACAGGCTTATATATTAGCCATCTATGTCATCGGTTTCAATCGTCCCAGAGCTCTTTTACAGATCGTGTCGTTGTGCCACCCTGAAAAGTTCTTTTGTCCATTTGATGGGATTGAAAAAGCCAAAATTTTCTAAAAAATTCTGCCATCAACTGGATCAATTGAAAAAAAAAAACCCTGCCAGAATTAATGAACCGACGAGGCGTTGTTTTTCACCATGACAACGCGAGAACACCTACTGCATTAGTCGTAAGAGCGAAGCCCTTACAATTTGATTGGGATGCTTTACCGCATCCTGCATACTCTCCAGATCTTGCTCCATCTGATTATTATTTCTTTCTATCCTTAAACAAATTCTCTTCGCCATAAGCGCTTTAAATCCATCAGCGAAATAAAAGCGCACCTCGAAGATTATTTCTTGTCCAAAACACGGCAATTTTGGAAAGATGGCATAATGAGGCTTCCTGAGAGATGGAAAAAGGTAATAGAGCAAAAGGGTTCATATATAATAAAATAAATAATATCTTAAACCGTAAATATTGTGTATTCATTTCCTATTAGAAATAGGAAAGAAATTTATGGGACACACTAATATTTCTTTAATCAATTTAGGTTTGAATTAATTCCAAATAAGGGTAGGAAATGTCAATTTTGTTTAATTAACTTAATATAGAATATGCCTTTTCTATAGAATCCGAAGGCAAAAATAGAGAAAAATAAGAAATGCGTTTTGCTTTCATGTCCAAATAAAAACAAAACATATGTTGTCAAATTGCAAAACCATGAAATTCAATTTATTCTGTGACGCTGTTTTTCTTTTAAGGCTTCATCGCGAGAAAAATATGTGTACAAATGACGAACTTAAGGATCATGATGAATCCTTAGAATTTCAAGCTTATTTTAAACTTTTAAAATAAACTAATGAAAACAAAAAATTTACTTTCAACTTTTATATTTCCGAGAATCCTAGTTTCTGTTAAATAACATCTAATCCTTTTCAAAGCGAAAATACTTTTTTTTTGTATTTGATGGGTACTTTTCATGAAAGGGTATTAGATTGGGTTGTTATGACATCTTAAGATTACGCATTTGAAAAAAAAAATCTTCAAGGACTTACATCTCGGAATTTTATTTTTCTATTTTTGAATGATGAAAGCAGTTTTGCTATAAATATCCGAAATTGAAAATATCTGTAAACTGCATAGTTCTGTAGAACTGTTAAATACTGTGGATGTTTGTAAACAAACTTATGGATTACTTGTTTTTATAGAAAATTATGTTATCTTAGAATTTATTCTTATGTTTTTCCTTTGAATTACATTGAGAAGCCATAAATCTTTATCAAAAAGTGTAATTTTTTTGAATATATGAATATAAGATATTAAAAGATAACAGTTACCGGATTACAGCTTCTGTATTGCATTATTTTATTCTGTTTCCTTTCAGTTAGTATTCTAAAATCACTGAAAAAAATCATACATTTTATTTAATTATAATATAAGCGATGAAAATTCAAAATATTATGCATTCATAGAAGTATGAATTAATCGATTAGGATATAATCTGTATTAAAGAGGCAATCCTTAGGATTTTGTTAAGATTTTTCCCATAGGAATGAATAATGAATGGTCACTTTACACTGAACATTTGTTGAACGCATAATTGTGACTAAAAAACGAAATTTCATAGAATTTTCTATTTAAATTGAAAATAAAACCTCATTCCATTTTTTTCTGGTTCTAAGTTTTTTAGAGGATTATAAAGATAAAAATTTGAATTATTTAGTTTTACATACTTTTTTTTATTCATATATCTGACAAATTAGCGAAATTGAAACATCATTATTTCGTATTCTAATCATTTGAATTAATTTTGTTTAAAAGGACTTTTATTTATGTTCTGACTATTGTCTGTATTTTCAGCATTTTACTACAGAAAAATTTTAAACAAGATTTTTACACACATACACGCAGCACGCACGCACGCACGCACACACACACACACTCTCTCTCTCTCTCTCTTTCTCTCTCTCTCTCTCACACACACACACTACGGATTTACATCATTTTAAATGAAATCTCGAGTACCTGATATTCTTCTGCTATCTTTCCTTTTCTATTGAATACAAGGGACAATAAAAATTCCATCTTAGCAACATGGACAATGTTTGGTTACTTTAAGTAAGGAAAAATTATGGCTAAGATTTTATAGTTGTTATTTTTTAAGATTTTATAACAATTAAATTAGGATCTAGTATGACTACCTCAAGTTCATCCTTTCGCATGAAATTCGTTTGCTAAATGGAAAAATGTTAAATGAATTGAGATTATTTTCAATTTTTCCTAGATTATTAAAAAATAACGCATCAATTTTTTCAGCAGAAAAGAAGTGGTAGTTTTTATTAAAATTGAGGTATCTTATTACAATATTACAATTTTCAAAAATTAAAAAATAGGGGGAACGAATCATTTTCGTTTTTCTGAGCGATTGTGGGTACATTAAAAAGCGTACGTTAAAAAGTACGTATCAGATAGCTAATGTAATGTTAAAATTTGGAAAACGGTATTCCAGCTAAGATTTCTTTTGTATATATTTTTTTTTACTTGAATTATATTTTGAAAGAGTAAAACGTTTTTGAAATTACTATACATGATTAAAATCATCATAAGAAATCTTGCAATTTTGAGAACAAGATGCCATAATGATGAATGAACCTTCGTATTCTCCAGTTCTCAGAAGAAGGCAGTTGATTACGACTTACGGTACGGTACGGTTACAGACGTACGGTGTGCAGAAATAATAATAAAAAAAAATCATAGCATTGTCCATTTGCACTAATGTTCTCTCGTTTACGTACACTCGAAGGTCAAACACCTTTTCTTATACAGAGACAAGAAGGCTAAAAATCCGAAAATATTCTCTGAAGAGATTTAAACACCAAAATGCCATAAAATCTCTAAATAGTAAAAAAAAATAATTGTTAATATTTAAAAAAACTGCAGATAAAGCATTTTCGTACGAACATTTCTCTATTTATTATAGCTTCAATCTCAACCAAAAATCTCGATTATATAGCATCTAATTTAGCTTGATCTTCTATATCATCTAATCAACTGCAATAATTTTAAAGTAATTTTAGAAATCATTACACTAATTACTTGGTGAAAGAAATTTTCTTAATGAATCTTGGATCATAACTGGATTGACTTGAACGGTTCAAGAATCCAGAATAAACAAAACCACTTCGATTAATTTCTAATTATGAGTTCTCTGTTTTCACATGTGGATGGTTTAGTTAATCTCCCTCTTGACTTCATTACGGAGAAACTCATAGCATTCCGTAAACATGGAAACTAACTCCGTTACCACTAATTGCAATCTGGAAAGGTTATTTTTAGAAATTACTGCAGATAACATGTAATGAGAGGAGATGTTTATTTGAAAAACGTACAAAATTACAATTTTGGCTGGTTTGTTTGTCTAGATAAATAGTATGAATCTTTCCGAAAATAACGTAATTTTATTGCGATGGGTTATAGAAACGATGGCTGATATTTTATTTCCTTTTAAGGAGGAGTGATTATTTATTCTTCTTTTCTTTTAACTTAAATAAGGATTTTTATCTAATGAGAAATTATTTTAAGATAGACAGATTTACATAAGATTAGATTTTTGTTTAATTTAGCTGTGTATTCCAGATTAAAACAAGTAATATTAACCGACTTTAACCACATTTTTGCTACTCTATTTGTAGTATATTGCCGCATTGAAAAGCTGCAGTCGACTCTCCATGGCTGAATAGTTATAGTACTGATCTCATAATCAAGAGATTGTAAGTTCGAATCTCTCTTGAGACAATGCGATTCACAGTTTGTGTAAATATTTAATTCCTTGATTTTATGTTTCTTTTTATTTCATGTTCCAGAAGATTCTGGAAATTTCTTTAGTTTACCCGACAAGTGTTCTGGACTTTTCTTACTGTCTCCAGAAAAGTATTCTGAAACTTTCCCTGCTAGTATAAAAGCAGAATATTTGTCAGTCACTGTGTTCAGAATTCAGTTAATAAATTGGTTTAGCTCTACTTCTTGTGTGTGTGTGTGTGTGTCATTGAGTTCCATACTAAAGAACTTACGTGGCAATATATTCTTTTCTCAAACATGGATATAAAAGTGGTTTTGGCACGAAATATACATTGGTATTAAAATTAGAAGGATCTTTACTTTTATTCTAAAAAGAAAAGTGTTTGTCAGTGTTTACTGTTCGAGGAATACAGATTTAATCAGATTAGATATGCAGATAGGTCTGCGCAAGGTAAAGGAAAATATCACTCAACAATAATGATTTATAAATTGCTCCTACTAACCATCAATAGTACAACGCCCATTGCAAGATGGAACTAAAAAAATTCCATGTATCTAGAATGATGTCCTCATATCGCTTTTGTAATTACAAAATTTCTAATCTTCATCACTATTGTTTCTTAGATGGAAGAGGCACGTTGTAATCTTTCCAGAAAATCTTACACATGATCTGGGGTGAAGTTCCAGAGACCTAGTGTGCATCTATCCGTTGAATATTCTTCCCATCTCATAAAAGTAATGTGGTCAGTCGATGACGTCCTTAATTATGAAATTAATGTCAAAATTTATTCGTTTAGTTGACCGCAGTCCCATACAAGCAGGGCAACAAATAATTCATAGAATATCAATATTTGATACAAGTGAGAAATCTTTCTTTTTATTAATGGTTCTTAATCAGCATAATCAAGGATTGGATATTGAATTCATTAATATTATTGTGAAAGAACATTACAACATTGGAATTTTGATAGTGATTGGTTATTTCAATTAAGATATCCTATTGGATGGACGTATATCTTCCTGCATTTGACAGAAAATTTGTGACTTTGTCAGAACCAGGGTTGATGACTTGTAACCATGCTTTCGTCTTTTTTAGGAATATAGTTGTCATTGATTTTATTTTCGAAGGAAATAGGCCTATCTACTCACAATAATACAAATACACATTTATTCATATAGGTTATATTTAATTTTTGGTTTTATCTTCTAATTAATAGATCTGTAGAAAATTTTGATTGGTTTTTTTCAAAGAAATTATTATCTGCCTACATATTTTTTGGGGGGAGCATAATAAATAAAACGCACAGTGACTTTTATTAAATCAACTTTGGAATGCAGCATTTTCCTAAAAATTGTGTCATTTTCGAATAAATTTTGAAAGTTGAAAGGAGAGGTCTTCAAATTTTTAGTACAGGTAATAAAAATCATTGCAGAACAATTTATGACAATTTGCTCAGAAAAGAAGACGAGAGAATAACAAGTTCTGTTTTTTATGCTTTTATTACTGGCGAATAACATATTTTATTATTTTACGTCTATAACAATTTTATTTCTAAAGGAAAACAATTAAAAAATAATGTTAAATAAGGAATTTTAAAATAGAACAATAATTAAATTTCGGCATCAATATTTTTTTTTTATTGAATCCAAATCTAAAACTTTTTAACATGCTTTAATGAAAACGGGAGTAAAAATTGATTTTAAAATATTATGTTGTTACTAATTGCAATTATATTCTCATATTTATTTTTCACTGACTTAATTTTTTTCAATGGTCAAATATTTTTCTTTCTTTGCATTTTATTTTCTGAGAACTGCTCTGCTTCGCTTAAAAAATTTCGGTTGCAAAGAATTCATGGTGCTTCTTTAGTGCAATTAGTGGAGATAAAGAACAAGAAAATGTATGATCAAATATATTGAATTTTGGTTTTCATATTGTTTTGGATTTTTCAGATGAAGTTATTTTAACAATTCCACATTAAAGACAATGTCTGAAATATTATCAAGATCTACTGAAATGTCATGCAGTGATTTAATTAAAAACATTCATTAGTGTTCAATCTTATTTATATGAAAAATAATGTAATCACGTGAAGAGATGTTTAAAGATTTATGAAAAATAATCAGTGAGCACAGTGCTTCAGTGAAATAAGTTATTCAGGTTAAAATTTCATGGAATGTTTTATTTGACAGATATCTGAATTTATGAATTGTAATTTGAAACATTTTAATGTGCTTAAATTTTTATAGATTAATTAAGGGAATTGTGTACTTCTATTGAAAATGCCACAAAACCTTTATACAATACCTATATTTAGAGATTTGGAACCTTCGAGATCCAGCACTCCAATCAGTTTTCTGCTGAATTACATAGATATAGCTAGATAAAAACGAATATAAGTGTTAAAAAATAAACTTTGAAAAAATCTGAGAAATTTAGCACACGATTATTTTAGGTTTGGCATCAAAATCTGCCAAAAAATAGATTAAGGAATAAGTTGTTAAAGGGTTATACTAACTTTGAGTGTATAGTGAAGACCCTCCAACAGATATTACTCTTAATATTCTTTTTATCTACAACTTCTTTCTTGCTTTCCTCGCTGTTTTGAACTATTGATATGTAAGGACTCTTGAGAAATAAGGAGGAAGAAGAAATGATGAAAGGAAGATTAGAAAGAAAATAAAAATCTAAAATGGATAAAATACATATCAACTTAAGAATACTAAAATTAGAAAGATAGAGAACACCATGAACGAAAAAAAAAAAAAAAAAGAACTGCCAAGACTATATACGATTATATGTGTGATGAGAAATTCAGCTTTCATGGCGATTTCAAAAATATGTGAATAGTGTTTTAAATCAATAACAATAACATCAAGTAACTTAGTTTAATATGAGTGACAGGAATTTTTCAAAATGTTGATAAAATTGATGAACGTCAAAGGCTTGTTTAAAAAAACATTCTAAAAGTGTGTATCAAGAGAAGATAATTTTCTTCTTTATTTTAATGATTCTAAAATAATTTAAAAATCCTAAATTCTTAAAAATTAATTATAAATTGGATGCACGATATTCCAGACTAAAAGAGCTTTTAAATAAAATTTTTGAATCAGTAAGTGAATTTTTCCGAATAGTGTTTAAATTTATCTAAGAAATTTGCTGAGTTCGGCATTGCTCATTCACCGAGTATTAAATATTATTTGCTAGATATAACCCATAATTTGTGATCTCTGAATTTAATTTATAGTTTATGCGATAAATTATTTTAAATACTTTGGAATTTAATTGAGCTAGAAATGGATGAATAAAGATTCTTTAAAGGAGGCTAATTTTCATTTTATATCTGAAGGTTTAACTAACATTTGTAGCAACTTACGCATACCATTTGTTTTTGAAAATAACATGATAGTGATTTTAAAGTTTTCAATAAATAAATATCCTTAATTATGTTAATTATACATCATGCTGTTTCACACGCACATAAATTCACGCAAGTAACTATGTACACGCATATACAGTTCTTGAAAAAGTGTTATACAAGATGAAATAGCTACAAATGCAATTATTTATGATTATCTGAGATTCACCCTGTGTAATGACGATGTGGAGATCAATTTTCCTATTAATTGGAATAACAAAAAAAAAAACATTGAAAATTTTAAATTCGATCTAGGAAATAGGCAATTAAAAAAGGTACACCTGGAGACTAAAACAAATTAACTTTGATATTTCTAAATTGTTAAAGTAAAATAATGACTTACATCAAAGACTGGTGAGATGAATAGCTGTGATTAACAAGTGATTGGTTTCAAAAATACTTTATACCCATTTAAAGAGTCGAATCTGCAATAAATTTTGCATTATTGCATCATAAACAATTTTCATGTTATAATAATATAAAAGATGAATATTATGATTCATAAAAACATTCGTGTTGAGAATAAATTTTGTGATATGGTAAAATATGTAGTTGCTTAATATGCTTTACTTTATGTCAGTTACCAAGATAAAAGTTGGAAATATCATTACGTTTTTCGAAAATAAAATTAGTCAGAAGTTTCTCTTATTTTATCCGAACAAATTAAAAACGAATTCGTATCTTAATTTCTTTTAAAGAAGAAATGTTCCTATCTTAATGTTCTTGATATTTAACCCTTAACTGTTTTGCTCGTATGTCATACGTTCATCGATTTATCGAATTTTAATAGTTGTAAGCAAAAACTAAGCCATTCATAACGATTATAATTCAGTATTAAAATTACTTCGAATATATAGATAAGTCAAGTATTGAATGGATTTCCATTTGGATCAAAATAAGAAAATATTCCCAAAATAGAAGGTGTCATCTTATTAGATAGTAAAGAAAATAAAGCAGTTAAATGGTTAATGGTGCAAAACTATTATTTTTCTTTCACCTTAAACATTATTTGACTGGTTTAAAGCCAACTTACAAATTAAGAGGGGAAAGAAAATCGGAAAGATAATTTTTTTCTCATATATGAAATTATGAATTTTTCAAAAAATTCGAACACGAGATTTTTACGTGCTGTAGAACAGATCATTGAATTCAAAGTTGACAGATGGTTCATTATTAGAAAATAGATGTTTTCGAAATTTTTTTTATATTTTTAATTAAAATGTAATAGAAATTTTAGCGTTTTCCCTCCAAGTATATTATTGTAAAAACTATATTTTATTGCACATTAAAATTTTAAAAAGTAAGTAAAAGTATTTTGTTTTTATACAATTTCTTCTGTAGTTTAAGTAAATTAAAAATATTTTTAATATATTTTCAAATATTTTTTAAATATATGTTCAATAATATATTTTTAAATATATTTATATATATAGATTATTGGCATTAAATAATTTTTGCGGTGTTGTTAGTCGTTGCTATATAGTTAAGAGTAAATATTTAAAGTAAATTTTTAAGTCAGTAAAACATAACGAGAATGAAATATTACAATGTTTCTGGGTTTGAGGATAGAAATTCGAATGACCTCTAATTTTTTATTGAACAGTGAAAGAAAAGAGAAATTTGGACAGATACAAAATCGGTGTCCCTGAAAAACTTTTTTTCTTGAAAATTTATTTTTATTTCAGAACGTAAATACCAGTTTTTAAAAAACAAAGAATTGTTCTTCTTGTTGTAGAAGATTTAATTTTAAGGTCGAGTGAACTTTATTTAACAATTACGTTTTCCAAGTCTGGATAAATATAGATTTTTTAAAAAGAAGTATTTTAATTTTTTGTCTTGTTCTTTATGTACAAAAAGTGCTTAAAAAATCTCTTAGGAAAGAGACAGTCTCATCCAAAACATTTGCCATTTTTTTTTTACTTAAATGATACATTTAAAAAGATAGAATCAGTGGACAAATGGGAGGATCAGCTTAGGTTTTATAGAATGAAGTTGGAAGTCGGTGTAATTGGAAAAGTGTGATAGGTCTTCAAGAATTATTTTGAAAAAAAGTATTATGTGTATCAATTTTTTTCTTAAAATTTTGCATAAAATCTTTGCGATTTAACATATTTTATTTTCTAATGGCAAGTTATCATAGAAAGTAAAAAATACTGAATAAAAAATGAAAATAATGACAAAAGGGAGCTGAAGGTTAACGAAAGGTTCATACTTTCATTTATTTTGGATACATAGTTCGTAAATCAGAAATATTTCAAGGAAAGTAAAATAAGAAAAGAGGCAGAAATGTTTTTATCTTCCAGGAAATATGTTCGTATTTGAAAATGTTTCCTCATAGATTTATCCTTTATTTTCACTTAAAAACAGATGAGCTAAAGTAAATTTTATGAACATTTGTTTTAAAATTTCACTCATTTCATCCTTTTACCAAAGTAATTTTGTATTTTTTCACTTATTTCTTAATAAGGTAGAGGAACGTGTACTTATTGAAATTTCGTATGCTTGCATCTTTCCATGATTAATTTGTTCATATTTTACGATTTTTATTATCAACTAATATATTAATTTGATTGCGATTTAATTTTATACTGGTAAAGTCATGTGCTAATGAATTTAAGAAAGACCACTGCAATATTAGTTTAAATTTGTAAAATGAAAAAGGGGAAATAATAAAATCAAGAAATCAGATGTATTGCATTCTAATAAAACATATTTTTAAAATTGCTTGATATTCTATAGAAATATATCAATTCGGAAAAGCATTTTAACTCCTTAACTGTTTTTTTCTCAATACAATCGATATTAATTCTTTCTAATTAAGTGATGTTTTATGCAGTGATTGAGCAAGTAATGATATGTTTATGACTTTTTATAAAGTAAAAAATTGCTATATTTATACGAATAATATTGAATAATGTATAGAAAAACGAAAATTTGTCGAAGCTTATTATCTTTGTATTTTCGCACAATTTTTATGAATTTTTTTTTAAAATTGAATATCATAATCGCATTTTTTAGAAAAAGATTTTAATTATAATATCTATGATTTGAATTATAATAATTATGATTTTAATTTAGCCTTACTATTAATATAATATTTTAATTAACAAAATTAACTCAACTTTAAATCAATAAACATAGAAAAAAACCAAATCTATTGCAAATATTTTTTATCCATTTGTTTTCATACTCTCTGAACTAATTACTCTCAAAACATCTTAATAGTTGTTTTGAAGTTTTATTTGAAAATAAAAATAGTTCCTAAAAAAAGTTGAGAGTGAAAAAGAAAAAGAATCCCCTGAAAGCAATAAATTTCTGTTCGTTTTTGTAGCTTGGGAGTTCATTTTCTCTAAAGGCTAAAGAAAAAAGGCTTCGAGAAGCAATAGAACCATTAAAGTAATTTCTTCATTCAATTTTTAAAAAAGTTCTAATTGTTTTGATTTTTTTAATCGCTTGCATTGGGTAAACAATCATTTTATTTAAAATCTAGGTAATAGGGTTTCCTTTTCTTTTCTTTTTTTCTTTGAGAGTCATTTTTTTGCATGGAAATAGAATACTAATTATTAAAACATCATAAAAAAGAATTTTTACAATTTAGATCCTGCTCTGCATCTTTCATAAAAAATGTCAACAAAAAAGTTATTTAATTTAGGTTATTTTCAAAATTTATTAATTTTTTCAAAAATAAAAAAAAAATGCATGATTTTGTTACTTGTTTTTAATATGCAAATTTGGAAAAAGCTGAAACTTTTTTCTTTAATTTAAAAAGTAATTACAGAATAAAAGATGCTTAATTCCCAATTAAGAAGAATATATATAATATATATATATATATATATATATATATATATATATATATATATATATATACTTCAATTTCTTAATAATTTTTATTACTTCTTTTTACATTTTAACTTCATTCTTTCATTAACTAGTCGAAAATTCAGAAGACATTATTTTGTTATTTTTCGACACACATTTGACTGTTGCGCATTCTAAACATGGAACAAGATATAACAAAAAATGCTTCCCTTCGCTTGATCTTTTAGCTGTAACTTTTATCAAATAATTGCTATCATGATGACAGGAAAAATAAGATAAAACACTTAAAGCTGAAAAAAATGGAATATAAAAGGAATTAAATTCTTTCAAAGGGTAGAAGTTGATTTTTAATAAGAAATAACGGAAATTATCTTTAGTGTTCGATTATTTTCTTGTGTATTCTGCTTTTGACATGTCCCAATTCTTTGAGTTTTCGACAATTAAGCACTGAAGATCATATATGAAAACATACTTATGATTCCGACATAAACACTTCATTATTTTTTGTATATTTATTTTTCAAAGACCAGTTTTTTAAACATGAATAAATTATTAAATATATTTTAGGAAAATATCAACTTAGTTACGTATATGAATTCATATAGATACATATAAAGTTCTATGTATGCTTTCAAGCAATTCTGAAACAATACCGCTGAGATCATAAAACAAACAATTAAGTTTGAAAAAATATTTGTTCTTAATTCAAAATTGGCATATGTTGAAATTATTGTGATCTTATATTAAAGATATATCTACACGTTAGTATTTAAAAGTTCAAACTTTGTGTGAGCATGCCGATAAAATATTAGATTATTTTATAGAAAAATATTAAAATTTATAAATTTAAAATCAACATTCTAACTTTTATTTACTTTTATAAAAAAATCTATTACATTCTTCAAAGAGATTGGCAAAAAATATGTCTTTATTGCAAAAATTCTCTAATAGTTCATGTGACTTCAAAGTACTCTTTTATGTTAGTAATTTTAAATTAATTTATAACAATATGTAAATGATAAAAATGAATATAATTATGACTGGACATTAACTAAAGAAAGCACAATCCTTCAGCATTTTTAGAAAAGAATTATATATTATATTTAAGAAAAATCATTCAACTAATATAATTTCAGGCATTTATCTTAAAACACAAGTTTTAATTATTTTTAAAATCATTATCTAAAAAAATTAATGATGAATGACATATATATTAGATAATGAGCAAAGAAACATATATTGAAATCCCTCTATCATACAACTTGTGAGTTTACCTTAAAAATAATCTCTTTACAATGGAATAATTGATATTTTATTTCATTTCTCAAAGGAAAATTATATAAGTCTCTCAAGTAATAGTATGGGATGAGTAAAGGAGCATATAATGAATCCGCAAATTTTGAGAAAGGCAATAGAAATTATTTAGTTGATACCATTTACCCTTCTAACAAAATGATATCTTATACATTCCAGAATCATTTTTCTCTCCTCCCTCCCAAAGTCCTATTCTGGTACCTCATGTAAATGGAGAAATATTCCTAAATGGAATGGACATCATGTGTGTTTACTCTGGGTAGAATCACTTAAGATGTGAACTTTATGAACCTTCCCACTTTGCCCATGTAAAATGATTAAGATGTGGGACTAAGCTAGCCATCTCCTTCTGGTGCTACAAATTATCGAACCAACTGAAGCTGCTTCTTTCACATTACCACGAATTCATCGGCATTTTGAAACGTTTTGGTTTTTGGAGATGGTTTAGCTTCAGTAGATTTCCGTCTCTATTCTGATATTAGTAGCAACAACAGCAGTAGAGTCATTGTTTAAGATTTAAAGAGACCAGAATTTATTTATTTCAAGCTTAAAAAGATGGAATACCTAAACCGAATTTTTATTCGATTCTTAGAATTTTGTATAAATATGTGTTACCGATGGCAAAGTACTTTTTTATATTGTCAGAAGTTATTTAATAGTAAATTAATTAATTTTAGCTTTGTTTTCTTTTCATATGTATAGTGGCTTATAATAATGAATTTGAAAAAAAATTCTTATTATTTAACAATAACTGATATTAAAGATTAAACAGTAGAAAATATAAAGATATTAAATGTTCATTTTGTATAGTATACCATACATACAAAATATACATATAATATACAAATAATAATAAAAATACAATAATAATAATAATAATAATAATAAATAATAATAATAATAATAAATAATAATAAAAAAAATAATAATAATAATAAATAATAATAATAATAAATAATAATAATAATAATAATAAATAATAACCATAATAATAAATAAATAATAATAATAATAATACAAATAATAATAAAAAAATAAAAAATAAAAAAATACAAAAAATACATATAAAAATATACAACCACTATAAAATATCTTGCCACGATAAGGGTTAAAGAATATCTGAGAATCTGTTTTTATTGTAGTTGTATATTAATATGCATTTATTTATAAAATAGGAATGTTTTTATTAATAGAACATTCCTTTTTTGGTTTAAATTTTATTAGATTAATAAATTAGATTATTAATTAGATTATGTATATTTTGAGATTTTTTTCATTTCCTTCATTCTCCATTCCAATCTGAATTAGAAGTGAAAATTTAAAATCCAAAAAACAAAGAAAAAATTTTGTGACTTTATATAATAAGAATAAGATTTTTATCAATTTTTTTTCAATAAATTATGTTTTAAAAAGACTTTATTTGAAATCCATACACTTGAAACATCATCATGACAACAAATTTAGAAAACTCATCCATCTGACTCTCCAACCCGCCACGAAGCCACACGGATTTAAATCATAAAACTGAATGACTGGACCGCCGCAATAGCAACACTGGCAGGAACTGTGGTTGAGTCCTAAGGGCCATCACCGGCCACGATACAACCCTCCCCGAAGGAAGTACTTCCCGTCATCGATGGGAGGAGTCAGATCCCCCACCTATTTGTGTACCCTCCAGGGTGGCGAGATCCAACCACCATGCTGGAAGCATTTCATCCTCATTTCGAGATGCCCCCCCAGGGGTTAACAAATTAAAAAAACATTTAAAAGATGTGATTAAAAAGTATTTGAAGTATTTGAATAATATAATGAGTCTGCTAAAAATGCTAAGAAGAATTGGAAACGTAATCGCAATAGCAGTTAAAACGCATTTAAATAGTTACGAGTATGTGTTAAATATTTTATTTAATTTCAATTAAACAAGAAAGAATAAAATTAAAATGGAGTTTTTCATTTCATTTCTTTTTATGAGTAGTCAAGTTAATAAAGTTTCTTACATTTAAAACTCCAATAATGCAGCTATTTCTTTCAGAGAAATAACTCCAGAACTTTTCTGTTACCAGGATATTTAACGATTATACATTGTCGGATCCTTCATTTCTATTTTAAAGCTCTTTATCCAAATGGAATGCCATTAAGTCAGAACAGCATCAAATAAATGATCATGGTTGTATCTGCCTTTAGTATTTTAAACCATTAAGTTAGAGTGGATCTTTCACTGAATAAAAATGAGCTCAGGCATAAAAATTGCTTGAAATTCAATTCAATCAATCCTTTCTCAATGTCCCCAGATCATAATTTAGATAAGAACGTTTTAATCATTTCTTCGTATTATGTATGCATCTGTGTAATTTTGCGTTACGAAGAGAGAATTTATATTAATGAAATCAATATATTTCGAGAAAGCGTAAAGCAGTTGGATATTTTAAAGCTTTCAGCTTTTCTTGTCATAAAAGAGTTTATTCGCTATATCTCTTGTAATATTTCTTTTTTTTAATGTTATTTCTTTATGTCGAAATATTGTTTTTTATGTTATGCAATTGAAGAATGACTGCAAGGCATTAATACTTACATTTTCATTGAATTTTATTAAATGAAACTCATTGTTAAAATATATATACTTTAAAGTAAATGTTTTCATTCCAAATAAAATTTACTCGTAGAAACTATTAAAAAGGCGGAAAGAATTTGATTGAATAAAGCAGATGAATATTCCTTTATTTTGCGATATTTTTTAATTGCTTCATTTCATTCAGCATTTAGTTAGGTTGATACAAGGTTTCGCTGTTTCAGGAGCCGATTGACACTGATTCTTGATAGCCTGGATACTTTTAACTGATAATTTCTCATCTAATACAATCAATAACCAATTATTTTCCCATCTGAATTCATTTTCCGTAAAAACGGTCACCCGTTAGGTATCATATTTTATACTGCGCCAATTAGGGATGATTTGATACCCATCTCTGCTATATCCGGAGCAAATAATGCTAGCACTTGATTGTGCCTGGCGTTTTTACCTGATAATTTTATTTTTGATACATCTAGAGACTGATCTTTTACCCATAATAGATATCAAAACGCTATCTATTAGCAGATATTATCTTTAAGGAATTTTAGCTTTATCCAAATTGCTCGTTATCGATAATTTTAGTTATTAATTTAAATTTTGTACTTTGTTTTTTAAAGCATTATGAAAAAGAAAAGATTTTCATAAACTTAAAGACACATATCAAAATTTAGAGGTATTATTATTTTTTGTTTATTTTTAGTTTATTTTTAGATATTTCATTATATATTTATTCAAAAAATATTTATAATTTTAGTTTTAAAAAAATATCATTTTTAAATCGTAATATTCTAAAACTTCTATGCATGTACAACACTTGATTTTTTAAAATATATTTCAATTAATTTACTAGTAATAGTTCTGTCGTTTGGGATACCTATTTTCTTCAGATAAAGGATAATTGCTTAAAACAAAATACACTGAGGAGAATTTGCTCTGAAATGTCATGGGGTAGAAATAACAGAAATATCGCGTATAAAATGTATTAATGGGTTGGAAACTTTCATCTGTATTCAAGTGAATCATGTGGAAAAAGTTTATGACGTAATTATGGTCGCATTCTCACGACGGAAATTAATAGAATTTGAACGGCATCTAGAACCCATCGCAGCATGCTTTACACAATATTATCTAACAGTTATTAAAGTAATTTATATCAGCGCACGGATTACTGTATACTTGCTTACTGTAGAGCATTGTTGGCCAGCAAGATTCCTCCCCAAAACAATGGATTTCAATGAGATTCATATCTGAAAAACATGTAATCCATTCGAAGCGATGAATATCTTTGCTCTCTAAGCACTTCTGGAAACGAGTTTTCGATGATATGTTGCATTGTCGGCCATGAAAACAAATTTATGACCGACAAAATCATGGAATGTGCGAACTTGAGGCAGCAAAATATCATTAAAGTATTGTTCGCAGTCATAATTCCAACTGGAAGCACATAGAGTAACTTATGTCTTACTGTATACTGCATTTTGCTAATGTTTATATTTGCCTGCCTTTTTTTGCGGTTGCTATTACTGCTTTTGTCATCCTTCCTTATCAACTGTCCACCAGTATATATAAGTAGTTAAAAATCCATATATACAGTGTCGTCAAGACAGAACACCGACTTAGAGTTGGATGACGCCGTAAAAGTCCAAAACTTTATTTCATGTTGACACAAGTATCACTATGAGACTTTTTATTACGTGGATACAAATATCATTGATAGTTTGTAGCGTGCAAATGCAAATATCATTTCGTATCAAGTTGATATACTATCATAATTCTAACCGAGACTTGTGGGTGATATTAATACAAATATGATTCGAAATGAGATTTCACTTCTTCGGGCATTATGGTGGTTTTGGCATTGATAGACAGATGAGTGAGTAGAGGGAGAAAAATAAGCTTTGTTGAAACAGTTAGCATAGGCGAAGGTAGTGGATGAGCACCGTTATTTGGTTAAAGCACAGTTATTCCATACCACGCTTACTTGTAGTATTCCCAATTCTGGAAAGGTGAGTTATACTTTTAATACTTTTTATCAGATTGATATAGTAACACCCTATCGAAAATGGATGAGGCTGAGGAGATCTTCAATTGAGTCCAAAAACTGATACTTAGCATCACGTACTTTTATTCTGCATCAGTTTTGTGTACTTGATACTTCCTAATACAAAGTATCAGATTTATGTAGCATCACACAACTCTATTCATCTTAACATCGAAGAGAAAATTTATTTCATTCTAAACATTGTGAATTATGTTCGCGATTATTAATATAATAAATATTTCATGATCAATTCAGTTCTTTCACTGCTTCCTTTTACTCTGTTGCTTTACTTTCAAATGACGTGCAGCACTAACAATCAGAATTATTAATTCATATCATTAACAGTTTTGAAATTATTCTCACTTGCGAAATCAGCAGCACTTCTAAAAAATAAATCCATAGAAGTCACCAAAAGTTGAACTTATTAATAAGAAAAAAAGATTCCACTTGATCCTGTTTTAACTGAAAACCACAAATTAAGTCTTTAGTAAACATGTTACATCCGTTAATTGATGTAACAATTTTATATTTATATCCAAATTTATTTTATACAAAGGAATATTTAAGTTAATGTCTCATGCAAAAAGAATGGCTCCTGCGTCAGTAAACCACAACTAAATCAAATTACAACCAAAACTATTTAAGGAAACATGATGCATTTACAAGGTCTCGCCATCCCATATAACCCTGAAAAATTTATCTAAGATCATATAAATACATGGATGCACTAAAAGTATTGAAAACGTAATGTTTGGAATTTAAGATAGCTTAATATCCTTTTTTTTAAAGATATGTTTTAGAGAGTTATACTTGAAGAATACCAAATATCTTCATTAGCATTGAGCAACATTTTTTTTACTAATTTTTGGCATTGAGGAGATAAAATGGTCTTAATCTTTTCTTTTACATTCATGCCAAATTTCAAAAAGCTCTAAAAAAATTATTAATTTGCATACAAGTCAGGCAAACTAATATTCAATTTTATATACAGTATAATAACATTTTAATTAAGTTCTATGGTTTCTGTCATGAAATACATTCTTGATACATCTGAAAAGAAAGTATTTAATATATGTCAGAACGAATTATTACCAATTTCACAGACCGATTAACCTTGCGAAAATCTCATCTTCAAGTTGAGATCCAAGTCTTAGGAATGCGTTTGTCGACTTGAAAAGAAATCGAAATAACTTTTGGTTAGTCGACTGTAGAAACCATTTGTGCAACCAGTGAAGTACATGAGCTTAATGATCCTTTTATTTCAAGTTTTACTTTCTGTTTTTGCGAAGAATTTTAGTTTTTCTTCACCCCTCAGAGAATATTAGAGGGATCTAAAGATATTTTTGTTTTTATTTTGTTTTCCTTTTCAATTCTGTAAATTGCTTCCTATGAAAGCTGATTTAACCAAGTTTTCATAAAAGATTTGATTTCAAGGACATGAAGTTTTGGAGTAAGTGAAATTTCCTTCAAATTTACTGTGTACTAAAAAAAGAAACATTTATTCCTTTAAAGGAATTAAATTACTAATGCATGTTTTTTAGAACTTTCGTAGAAAAAATAGCTTTTTTCGACATTAATGACTTCTTTTTAGAAGGATTAACATCAATGAAAAAACGAAAGGATTACTGAAATCCTCTGAAAAACTTTTCATTGCAGATATGTATAAAGATATACGATAATTGGAAAGAACAACAATTAAATCTTTTTTTATAGAAAGAATAATGAAAATAATGCTCTTAATTATCAAAAAAATACTTAGGAATCCTGAAAAAAATGAGCTGTACCATTTTATATTTTTCTCTGAAAATATTAACAAAACATCTGAAAATGCGAAGACAACTAATATTGCTAATTCTTTTTTTAAAAGTTTTTTAAATTTTTTTATCAATTTATAGAAAGGAAAAATGTGGAACAGATGTAAGAATCGCCTGAATTGAGGAAAAATAATATTTATGCTTGAGACATTCATTAAGACAGCCAATTAAAATTAATTTTTAATGTTTCAGTTCAATGCAATATTTAAATTAAACATAAAGTAGCATTGTATAAAATTGGAAGATGAATAACCAAATCATAAGCTTTTGTAGAAATTGATACGTTGATACTCTAAAATGAATTACCATTACTTTTTTCGATTATTAATATTAAGATTGTGTTTGAGGGTTTTTCAAATGCTTGTAAAAATTGACATATCATTATAATGACGCAGAAAAAGATACTCAGTCTTCCAAAATTTAAAAGGGGCAGAAACGGAAGACATTTGAAAATATTTACTTTGTTTTGAAGTGAAGTATCTATCTGTAATAGTAAATATCCCTTTTCAAGTTTATCAATTTCTGTTATAAAATTCCATTTGCATTAAGAAAATCAAAGGAAATCCACTTTATTTAATTTACTTTTCCGCAAAACACACGCACGCACGCACGCACACGCATACGCGCGCAGACACACACACACACAACATCTGTTTTGAATAACCCCTTCGTTTCTAGATTCAACGAACATTTGTTGTATTTAACCTTCAAGATTTCAAATCCGTAAGCCAAAATATTTATTTAGGTGATACAAACTTAGCACGACAATTATTACTTACAATATTTTCAGATCTAACTATAGAGATAGAAAAAAAATTAAATTTCTTGTTATTCACAACAAAAGGACCGAATTCAAATTTAGTGTTAATAGAAATATTATTCAGATTTCTGAAATCTAGTATAATTTACAAAAATTCTATTATAAACCCCTATTAGGAAACAATAAAATTTGAAAAGAAATAAATTGGTCAAAAGTCAAATCAAGTGGTTAACAGATAAAATCATTCTCAATTATGTCCCTGTCTGCATATTTGAACTTTTAATTAATATCTTTAAAATGCAAGTAAAAGATTGACTGCTTATCAGAGCGACGTTGATGCCATCATAGATAGTGACAAGAACACACAAATCAGCAAAGTATGTAATATTGGAACAAAGTAAAACCAAAAATAAACAGGAAAAAAGAAGAAATGTACTTGAAATATACTAACAGAAAGATGAAAAGATAAACATATGCTAAACGAACGCACAAAAAGCAACAATTGAACAACGGTCAACGCATTAATCACTTATCAGGGGATAAAATGATTGTGATCAGGGGATATCAGGGGATAAAATTATAGCATTTTCTGCAAAACAATACAGAATAATTGAATTAAAAGATACTGTCTTTCATCAAAAACTATAGTAGACTAATGAGGAATGATGTAAATTGACTATATTTTATTTCCATTTTAAATATAAGTTTACAGTATCTATTATCTGTATCTAGAGAATCTATATCTCTATTTTAGTCTACAACTTTTATCAAATTTATCACCAGATTTGTAGTGATAAATAATACATAAGGGCAATATTTCATTCTTCTATATATATATCGATATGATAAAAAATACAAAAAGGAAATATTTCATTCTTCTATATATATATCGATATGATACGTAATACAAAAAGGAAATATTTCATTCTTCTATATATATATATCGATATGATACATAATACAAAAGGGCAATATTTAATTCTTCTCTTTCTCTGTATATATAAATGTAGGAAGTGATATTGGCTATAAATATGTTTCAGGAAGTGTGATTAATTGAAGTATTTAATTTTCTTTTATTGTAAGAGATGGCGACGGCAATCATGTCAAGTCGGATCTGGCTGGATTTTGGCATCTAATGGAAGAGACTCGTCAGGGCGCCTGGTAAAGCTCGTAAAGAAGTTAAGACTCGATTCTTTTTCCGGCAGCTACCATGGACGAGCGAGGTCGGACGCTATTTACCTGCTCCTTTTACATAGCCTTTTTAGGTTATGTAATGTTCGGCTTCTCCATCTCAGGTGAACCCTTCTCCTAATTAAATCATTTCCTATTTCTGTAAATATAGTAAATATTGAAATGCTTGTTTAATTATATGTAAAATTAAATGTTTATTTAATTGTATGTAAATTATATATTAATTATTAATATATTAATTTTTTGTTAATTCGGATATTGCATTGATGGTATTCTGGTGAGACACATAAGAAATCAGTATTCTCCGAAAAACAGAGAAAATTATTTTTTTGAGCGATGGTTTGCTTTCTAGATATTAATATGATATAAGCAAATATTTCTGTCAATAAAACTAAATTGGTTGCATTTTATTCATGCATTGTGTACATGTTCTTGATAGAATTTATTCATTTTAACTACGTGTGCTCTTTTTGGTTTATGCAAAATTGTTAAAATGCATTAATCTTAATTAGTTTAAAATAAAAAATAAATTTGTTTTTACAAAGCAAAAAGATATTAATTTTTTTTTTTACATACTCATTTTTGCATTGGTTATCAGAACTAATTGCACTCAAAGGACTTAATTAAAGTTTTCAAACCACGTTTTGTTTAGAAACTAAAGTATTTCTTAGAAAATAAAAATAATTGCATAGGTCTGTGAAAAGCTAATAAGCTAAATGAAATAAAAATAGAAAAAAAAATAAAGAAGGGTTGTTTAAGAATTCTAATTTTCTGCTTTTAATAATGACTTTCTTAACTCTTTTCATTGCATTTGTTAAAATGATTGAAATCCTTACTATTCTTTTAAGACCACTGAATAAATGTTTTTTATGTCAAAGTCTATATTATGGGACTTTTTTGAAAAGCAATTAAAAAAATTATGTGAAAACGTAAGTTTCTATAACTAAAAGAATGAATAGTGAAAATCTGATAAAAACAGCATCTGAGCAGCTAATTTTTTAAATGAATCATTGCCTTTACTCATATGAATTTTGAAAAAATATCAACTAAGACATTTTTTGCTCATTTAAAAAGAATAAACATTTTTAGTTTTTGTTTGTCATCACTTCTATCTTTATATTTGATATTTTGGGAAAAAGGCATGACTAAAACAATTTCAGAGAAATTCACATTTAATATGCCAAAATGTTTTACATTTGTTTAAAATTTCGTGAAAAAAAATAAATAAGTGCTCATTATTTTCACCAGCTTTTAGTTAAGTCAAAAGTATCTTCCATTAGCAAAATCTCCAACAATATTGTTATGTATCTACATGATATTTTAAGCATTCTGAATGTTGAACAAAGACATGGAGATATCGTACAATATCTTGTATTAATAGAAGTATAAGTAATTTCTTCTTTTCGAATCTTTGAACTTATTTTAAATTATTATTATTACATATATTTTTTTATCAAGACTTTTTAACAACTGGTTCATTTATCTGTACAAAAAACGGGGGAAAATATTCTTTACTAACATCTTTCAGGAAAAACAAAATGTCTTCAGACTAAATGCAGGAGATATTTTCATCAAATCTGTTTAATAGAAATATGAGAATTATCTATAATGCCTTGTGTCAAAATGGTTAGTAAAAAAGAAATAATAAAAAATATCACTAGACAAAGAACAAATATTTTTCTATTTATTAACAAATATAGAAAAATGAACCCAAATGGATAAAGAAAGAAACCCCTTTGTTTTCACCAATGATCTTTGTTATTGCTCCGAGGAAAAAAAAGGAACATTTTGTGTCACAAATACTCAAATAAACAGTTTAAGAAGGTATTTTCTGGAAAACTTTGGGAAAGAGGCATAGCATATTCAATCAGAGAAAAACTACATAATTCTTATTTAAACTGTTATTAAAGACATTTATTGAAAATGTTTTAGAAGTAAAGCCCGTTTTAAACTTCAATTTTTCTGGTTATAGAATATTTATAATGTAATAAATTGCTGTTTGAAGCTTCTAAAAGGAGTAAGGAATAACTGGCAATTTTCATTACATTAATATATATTATTCTCACGGAAGACCTATTTATCGAAGTTGATATATTAGAATTTATAATATGTTTAAAAGTGATTATCAAATATTAATTAGTTTCAATGTGTAAAAACATAATTTGTAAAAACTGAATATTTTCTTATATTAGAATATAGATTTCACAATATTACAGATTTTGCTAAATGAATTCCTGACCACTGTTGTTGGTTGGAATTTTAGTCTGCACCTTTTTTTTTTAATTTCATCAGTTTTGTAATGGGAAATTATACAAAGAGCCATGATTTAATAGTTATCAAGTTAGACACTCCGAAATAGATTGTTCCATTTTAGAGAATCTTCTTTATTTATATTTTCCATAATTCAATCTCAGCAGAATAAGGTCATTATTCTGTTCCATCATATTCGCCAAGTATCGAAGCCCAAAATATAAATGAATAGAACAACAACTACTAGAATTTGTCGGAGTGTCCTCCCCAGGAAATTTTAATTAGTGCTGTGCATTATATATTAACATAATGCACATCATTCCGTCTATTTTTCTTATATTCACTGTAGCAAAAATATTTTCCAGTCGCCAGAACTGTAACGCGTTGCCAAACAGGATAATCGAACTCTGCATTTGGCGACATGGCGAACATTGACTGGCAACCTCTCATACCGAAAAACTGAGTTTTTCAAGTTTTTTTCGGTCGGTGTGTGGTTCCTTTGCGTGCATGCGACAACCCTATGTTTCTTTCTGGATGTATTTTTATAATATTAGTTAATTAAAATTAATTTCAAATTATTACTTGACTGATTCCTATAGCATATATTTAACATGCCACAAAGGAAACGCCAAAATCGTAAAATGAATCACTTTCTGGGATGGCGCAACAGGCACATGCTTTTATATACTGACGCATTATCTCGTGTTTCGAACATTCAGGGTTGAAGAAGAAATTCGATATTATTTTGATGTTACGGATTATATAAAGTTTTCTAAAAAAAGTAGGATGTGTTGATTATCTTTGGTAGTATGCGCCGATCGTAACGCAAGGAGTTTGAATGTTTACTTTCGATTTTTTTATGACGTTAAATCTTTATAGGGTAGTATTTAGCCAATGAATTGCATAAAAGACTGAATTCATTTCTCATTTAAAATGAGATTAAAAGATGCTATTGAAGTAATGCCGTATGATTTGTATGTTAAGGCTATCAAGCTAAAAGGTAATATCAGAGTATAATTCAATTCAAGCTTTCTATTTTTTTACTTGAATTGTATATTTTTAAAAAATTTCATTTAAACATTTTATAGTTTTGTATGTTATTAGGCCACACGCTTTACGCAATACGGCTAAAAATGGCTCTCGAGCCAAAAATCTTCAACAATAACTACAATTACTCAATTGGTTACTTGCTCCTCTTTTGAGGCATTCGGAAAAATACTGGAGTATCGGGACATTAAAACAACATTGACGGTAACTATGCCATCAACAACCACAACATAACCCCTTTTGTAGAAGACAAGTCCTGTCATCATATAACACAGTTCTAGCCACCAGTATGGCGAATAATGTATTATAAGGTAGTTTCTTATACGCAATTTTGAGGTGACACCCCCCCCCACTCCCACCCCAGGAGAATCGAATTTACATATAAACGAATGTCTCTTGATTATAGTGCTCTAAATTTAAAACGAGAAAAATTACCTTTACAAGATATTGCACGTTTATAGAAAAAGTTGTAATGAACAATATGAAAAAGATTGAGGGTTCATTAGGCATTCATCATACTCATGACTTATTTCATATACTTTTTCAGAAAAGATTCGCCGTATTTCAATTGTAAAAGGATTTTAATATCAATTTTAAGAAAATAAACAAAATTATGATGTAATAGTATAATTTTGTAAATATCGTTTTTAAAAAATGTTTTAAATAACATTTTTCCTTTTTTATTTTTAAATTAATGTCTTTCTTAATTTTTCTAATATAATTCCAAAACCAACCAATATGAAACTGTCTAAAGTCTTTCTAATTTTTGTGTTTAGTATCTTTTATTTGAATAAAAAATATTCAATTATTGATGAATTGTAAAAGAGTATGATTTTATATGAAATCCTCCAATTGAAATCAAAGTATTGGTTGGCCATCAAAAGAATTACCGTCGGGAAACGCTGAAATCTCACTAGTTAGATTCCAGAACAATAGAGTAAATTGTTTAACACAGAAAGAAACCTAAGATTTACAACTATACGAAATGAAAGAATAGAATAGGGGGAAAACAAATCGGCTATCAAGGTTATCAAGGATATATGGTTATCAAGGATCACACACCACCAAAGACTGTTATACCTGTAGCTTATTTTGTGGGAAGGAAATTTGAGTGGTTAGGTTGTTTTACAACTTCCTAAAGTAATATATATCGCAGAAAAAAAATTCTCGTCTCAACGAGTGAAATTTAAAATTATTTTATTTATTTAAATAAGCCACAGAAATAATAAAGAATGTTTTCGAACTACACTTGATTATCAATTTGCCATCCAGCACCGCGAATTTATGATAAAATTATTTTTATTTATTTGAGTTTTAGCCATTTGTTTCATCTTAAGTATTTTTTTACATGTCATATGCTCTTGTTTGGTATTATCTCAAGCACGGAACATTACTTGAAAAAAAAATTATATATGGAAAGCAGGAGTGACATGTCCTGAAGTAACTGACAGAAAGTTTATTGCCTGTCTGGAATATTAAACTCTGAAGATCATATTTTAAGTATGTTTTCTTTAATGCTGAACATTAAGCTTTATTTGAAGGATTACAGTGGATTTTAAAATGCTATTTCGCTCATCATTGATCATTCTAAAACATATCTTACTTCAGTAGCATTAGTTTATCTTTGCAGTTTTTGTCAGACTAAAAGATTAAATTTTAATCTATTCCGCCGCATTTGAGGTCACATTTCAATGTCATTTAAGAGTTCAAAACTCTTTATTAAGCCGCATCATTTTTTTGTATAAATGGAATTTAAATTTGTATCTATGATATCTTGCCATGTATAATCTTCAATTACATTTAGAAAGCTTTACAGAGGCGGGATCTATCATATAATGAGGCAGAGCAATCATTTTGAAAGAAATTTCTGCATCATATTTTCGCATACTATTACGAACATGTGGAAATAAACCTCGTCAGAAAAGAAAGTATTATCACGATCAAAGACGGTCTTGTATTTGAAGAATTATAACATGAGCAGTATTTAACTAGTTCTTTTTGTAAACATTTATTATTATTATATTACATTTTTCATTTTAATTTTGTTTGCAACTGCCCTTCTTTATGTTAATTATAGAATTCTGCTCTTACTTAAGTTCTTGATATTTTTCTGGCATGCAACAAAGCTTGAAAATAAAATATCATTTGAAATTTAGAGTTTCTATATATAATTTGTGTAAGTTTCATTTTAATTTCTATTTTCATTTTAAATTTTTTAATTGTTTAGATGACAATCATAAATATATGATTTTTCACGATGTCAAACTATGTTGTCATAAAAAAAACATTTTATATGACAATAATGAAAATAAGAAACCAACATATATAAGTCAATTCTACCCACACACACACACATCTCTTTTTATTTATTTATCTAATATTTCACGGAATAATTGTTATCGAGGATATTTAATTTCCTTTTGAATTTAACTTCCAAAATACCTGCACCTTAATAACACTTTTAATTAATAAGAGGAAATTTTTTAAGTGATTCCATTATTTTGAAAACAAAAGACTGATACAGATTAGCTAGCCGTAATCACTATTTTCTGCATCCCATGCATTATTTTGTTTACCACGGATGCTATTAAAAATAACCACTTTTTATGAGACTTGCGAAAGTTAGATAAACCGCTTAGGATAGGAAAAGCGGATATTAGATGAGAAAGAGCTGCCTATTAAAAATTAAAATTTTTTGTGAAATATATTATTTAAAGTATCATTTTTGTTAAATTCTATCCATTGCTGATGAAATAGAATTTTGTCGTTCTTTAACTTGATTCGCTGAAGTCGACTATGATTGAAAATGATAGATTTATGCTTTAATTTTTAATAAATCAGCATGAAACAACCATTTGCATAAAATTTAAAATTTATTTAATATAAGAATTTTTATTTTTATCAATGCAGATTTTTAAGAGGCCCTTTGTAAGGAATGTAATAAGTAGTTTTTAATGTATGATTACCGTTTCTAGTAATTTTTCTTAACTTTCTGATATATTTTATGTATTTATTCAAATTCCTTTAAATTATGATATTATCAAACAAATGTTGTTTCTCTTCTACTTTTTTCAGCTTTATTGTATATTATGTGCTAATCCATCATTATTTATTTAAATTATAATGTTGTCAAACAATCCTTGGTATACAGTGTTGATGCTATCATTGTAGTAAAAAAATCGGACTCATTGAATCTACTGATTGCGAAATGGAATGCTACAATTCCATACAATTTTTTTAATACAATTTATCCCAAAATTGCGGTGCACTTTTAGAAAGGCGATCTTTTGTTTATTAAGAAAGGAACTTAAATAAGACTATTGTGTTAGTGGAACATTTTGCTGTCGAGAAGGGCTTAAATGAGTTGAAGGTATAGAATTTGCAAATAGAATGATAGAAGCTTGGATTTATTCATCTGGTATTTTTGGGTTTTTTTAAAGACTCGATATTTGATGATATCTGTCAATATATATTTTGAAGGAAAAATTATTAATATACAATTATATGTTTCTAATAATTATAATGACTTGTGACTTTATCAGTAATGAAAATTAGGAAACGATAAATAATAAATATTTTTGTTCTAATTAAATAAATGAACTACACTGCATAAGAATAGATCTGTTTTTGCTCTACAACTTTATCAGTAAATTACCTATTCAGAATGAAATCCATACTTTATCCATGATTCTTAAAGTTTACATTAAAGAAAGAGCCTTTGAAAACTATGTAGTAATGTTTTTTGCAATTACTCGATCAAAAACAACTTTGCTATGAGATAGATGAATGTAAAGATAGATGAAGTCACCAAGATAAGAAGAAGAATAGTCAACAGTATCATCCAATATAGCGTGCCTTAAATGAATAGATTTCAGTAAGTCGATTCAATACAAATTTACCCGGCATCTTTCAGTTATGATTGCTCATTTCTACCTTATTTGTTCCCAGCCAATATGTGCTATGCATTCAAAATATGCTTGCTAAACGGCCTCTTCTAAAACTCTCCCAACATCTATTTAAATTGTTTTAAATCTGGTCCATCTATTCAAGCAGTGTTCTAGATTCCCCAAAATAATCCTCAGTATAATATTTATGTGGTGTGAAATTAAAGATTGAAAGGAATTTCGACCAACTCTATAAATGAAAAAAAAAAAAAGATTTAGACGATATATCCGTCAAAAATATTAAGGACACTACTTATTTTCAATCAATTCCTTCCTTTTGAGTTCTATGTTATTAAAAATATATAAGTAGAATGAAATCAAGTCTTATAATTAAGCTAAAAATTCCTCTTTTAAATCACACTCGTCAGTATTTCTTTGGTATATCAAATATTTCTTATCCCCTAAGAGCAAGTGATATTGTTGTTGATCTGTCAAATATTTTCTAAACCTTTTTAAAGTCTGTCGAAATATAAATGTTGTTAAAAATATTTAATTAGGATGAAATCTAATCTTCTGATTAATCTAAAATCACTTTACATATCAACTGGCGTCAGTATTCCTTTGGCATATCAAAGGATTCTTATCCACTAAGAGCAAGTGATACTGTTGTTGATCTGTCAAATACTTTCTAAATCTTTTAAAAGTCTGTCGAAATTCAGATGCCGATAGTTGGCATCTTTACGAAGAATAGTAGAAAGGGGCGAATCAAATAAATCATGATGTTTACCTTTCAGTTGCTTCGCACTCTTTGTTTGTATTGCTTTGCACACTGCATTTTTCGCGACAAGTAATGATAGCGGTTGTTTACAAAGCGATATAACGGTTATCTGTTTGTATTGTTTGACTTCAGCGACCAACTGAAAACTCAAGTCATTAAATCAATGCCAGTCATTTAGGGAAACCTATCTCTGAGCAAAACAAAATTCTTCCAATACTTTCGTCACACTAGTCCACACTTTCAGCTTTTCAATAATTCTTTCTCTTTTAAAGTCGTTGATATATTAGTCTTTCAATCAATGATGCCTTTTAAATTAAGTCCCTAGATTCTATCTCAGCAGGCAACTAATATATAATTCTTCACGTCTTTTTTCTTCGAAGTGTTTACATTCATTATCATTAATTCACAGATCATCTAGTTGGTAAATGAAAAATTTATCTTGGAATTTCTGGTTCATGCTTAAAGTTTAAAAGAGGTTTTGTGATTGAATATTGTGTTTTGCATTAAAATGATTGTAAATAAACGTTTTATATTTTCTTACGAATAATTAATATTTCCAAAAGTAATTCTCTACATACATATAAATTCAAAAATAGCATCATTTTCTAATATTTTCATATTCTTTAATGGCTGTGGGCATGCAAATTTTCTATGTATTATCAAAGCATGAATGCAATTTTCAAAAATTAAAAAAAAAAGAAAAGATTGTTTTGCATATTTAAACGAGCATATACTCATTAAAAATGTTTACTTTCAACGTGCTAAGATAAATTATATGGTTTTCAAAAATATTTTGGAAATTTTTATTTCAGCTTGTTAAAATGCATAGATTCAGTATGATGGCACTATTATTCAAGCTCTACATAAAATTGTTTCTGTTAATGTGCAGTAAATGAATACAAGAAATTTTTAGTTGTTAAAAAGGGCAAATATTATTGAAACATTTTATAGACTGTTTGAGCAAATTCCATATAAGAACAATAATAAAATTAATTGATAGATATAAACTTGAAGATCTGTTAGTTCGTTTATTTGTTTGTATGTACAGGGTGGCTATAATTAAACTTCCTCTATAAACAGCATCCTACAACGCAAACGGGTGAACGGATTGCAATGAAATTCCGTATATGGACTATACACAAGATGGGCTCACGGAATTTTTTTTTAAAAAAAGTCCCAAAATGTCCACCAAAGAGCGCCTATTCTGGAAAAAATATTTAATTTAACAAAATAAACGACCAAAACCGAATATAGAAACAATATATTCGGTTTGGAACCGAATATAAACATTTATTGACTAGTTTCTGATTACCTTGTCATCGAAACACATTAAATAAAGGTAAGGGAAAAATAACAGTCCGTTGGTTGAGAAAAAATAAACAGTTCAGTTGGCAGAAACAAGAACAGATGAGGACGAAATTCCACAAGAGGAGCAGTTGTTAATCGTGTCCAGGACGATGTGGAGAAAAGTGTTCTATGTGATAAAAATAATAATAAGGGTGGTTTATTCACCTGCAAAATTTTAAGTTAATGGTCAAGTCAAGTATGGCATTTTCCCCCTCAAACAGCGTACTGTTATTTTTTCCTTACCTTTACTTAATGTGGTTCGATGACAAAGTGATCAAAACTTAATCAATTAATGTTAATATTGTTTCTTTCCGTTTTGGTTGTTTATTGTGTTAAATTTAATATTTTTTCCCTGAAAAGGCGCCTTCTGGTGGACATTTTGAAACTACAATTTTTTTTTGAGATTCCGTGAGAGCATCTCGTGTATAGTCTATATGCCAAATTGGGTTGCAATGCGTTTACCCGTTTCCGTTGTAGGATGCTGTTTATAGGGGAAGTTTAATTATAACCACCCTGTATACATGATTCATATACAGTCTACTGTTGGAAACCTCCCTTGAAGGTTTCCAACAAAATTTAATACTCATATTCTTTAACACCTAGTAAACTAACTAATGTTAAGAATCTTCTATGACACAATAAAGACTATGAAACGAGGGTTGAAAGACATTATGATTTTTCTCAATAACTTCTGGTCAATTTCTTGCATAAAAACGTATTTTATCACACAGAACATTAATTTAAACACCTTTTATAATATCTTTTTTATCGTTGAAATATTAAGCATATTTAACTGTTTATATCCATTTAGTCACTTGAGCTCTTTTACCAGTGTTGAAACTAAGTAATTTTTTTATAGCAGCCTTGCTTTTGTTACGAGGTATTTTTTTAGATGTGTTTGAGCCAAATTTGTTACACAATACTTGTGCAATGCTTTCAAAACTTAACATGCTAAACTTGCAGCAATTTCTTTAACTAATATTGTCTTTTATTTCAATAATTTCAATATTTTATAATATATAATTAACATACTATAGATCTTTTCAACTGCTATTTAGCTTGAATATATTTAACAAAATGTTATTGAAAAATATATAAATGTAAGCAAATTATTATTTTAATATATATTTATTTATGTGTGTGTTGGTAATTGTATAGTCAATACTGCATCTTATTTCATAAAAAATATTTATTTGGGATCTTTTTAAATTTTGTAATAACTGGAATTTTCTTTTAATAGAAGTTAATACTAAATTGCATAATTTTTAATTACAATCTCTCTCTTATCGAATTTATTCGATTAATACACTGTTTAAGGCCAAATATTAAACCATCCATCAAACCACTAATAAACTCTTAGTTGAAAGAAAAGTTTTTCATAAATAATTTCTCTGTCATTCAGACCTTTGAAAATTTGTCTTTCAAATCACCGAGTGTTCTTCGAAGAATAATTTAAAACAAATCTTAATTAGAACAAAACTAAACTAAAGATCATTTGGGTTTGAATTCCAGGACATTCAATACTTCTTGGAATTAAGCGACATATTCTCTCACAAAAACAGGCACCGAGTCAAAACGGTACTTGAAAGGATAGCATTTGAAGATTTTTTTCACATATTTCTATACTTATCATGCTTAGTATATATTCCATACATGTCAAAATAACAAGTATGAAGAAATTCGTCTTTCATTTTATTCTGTATTCTATGTTTTAGAAATAATCTGAAAAAGGGTAACTATCCGTATAGCTTTTACCCTGGCGTTAATAACGTTTATTGGCACTTTTGAACTCAGAAAATGACATTGACCATATTCTCTGAAGTTGTTTCACCTTGTTAAAGTTGTTTTTGATTTGTTCAAGTAGATTAAAGTTGTTTATTCAATTCATAGAACAAACTTATACTTCATAGAATGACTAATCACAAATTAATATCTATTGTTGAAAGATATGTCCAAAAAAGTTTTAATAAGAACCATATGCCATAAAGCCCAATCTTACTTCAATCATTGAAGAGTCTGAAAATAGCTTTTATAATATTAATTAATTGCTTTATGGTATTAAATTTCTTCTTGAATGAAAGTTGGGAATCTTCTTTGCAACTACGCCGGCAAAGATTTCAAGCTAACTCATCGAAAAAAGATTACAATTAGAAACTTGAACGTAAGTATCAAAAAATCTTTCTTTTCGATATAAAAATTTGAAAATTTGAAATAAAAGTTGAATTTGAAATTCGATATAAAAATTTGAATTGACATTTCGTTTAAGATTTCTTAAAAACATTTCCCACTTCATACAACCCCTTGAGTGATTTCCAAAATAAAAGAAAGAAGGATAAAGAAAAGTAAAAAATCTGCCATTTCTATGGAAATGTGAAATGAGTTTTTGAACTACAAATCTGATAATTATTAAAGACAAAGAGCTTATTGCGTTCTGGAAAGGATACTGATTTCTCTTTCAGATTGTTTTGACATTATTCTAAAGATTTAATGGATTCTTTATTACGTTATCAAGAATTCAACGAGAGCAGTGTTAAGAAAATTGTGCAACGTTATACTAAATAAATAACAATTTAACAAAATTCATGTTCTAAATTTGAAAAATACCATTATAGAAAGTTTCCTTTTTGTTCTTTTTGGGCTAAATGGTTAAAAAAATATGTGAGCAATCCTGACATGTTCACGATATTTGATAAAACTCTGGTCAAATGCTATCGTTTAGACTGAAGCAAATAGCTGATTGAAAATTTATCAAAACTGAATAAATTCTCGGGAATTTGAAGAAAAATAATTATTTTATAGTATATGCATACACATTTCTTTTTGTACATTAATGTACTTTTGTTTGCATTAATAGTTATAATAATATGCATACACATTTCTTTTTATACAATAATAGTTCAATTTATTTTTTTTATTTTGTGCCTGTTGCACAAAATTTAAAAAAATAAATCACACTATTTATTTTTTTCATTTATTATTTTAATAATGCCTATTCATAGTTTAATTTTGAGATTGGTAAAATAACTGTTTAAAATGCTGATTTTGTATGCAAATATTATGTACCAAATCCTGTCAAGTCACTTATTACTAATTATTTTCGAACGAAAAGTGAATGAACGCTGATTTCGATTTTTGGTAAGAGATCTTCTCATTGCAAAGTTATAAATCATTAAATTGATTTTCAAAACTTTTGGAAACTAAAATTATCTTGAAGAAAGTATTTTCAATATGATCCTTCTGAACTACTTTGCTCTTATTTTTGTTCTATTTAAATAATATTAATAAAATTCTAGGATCCAAGAAAAATAAGGAATCTTAAAACAAGTAACTAATAGTAAATATTCTAATAGTGATAGTAACTAATAGTAAATATTCTAATAGTGATAGTAACTAATAGTAAATATTAATAGTGATAGTAACTAATAGTAAATAATCTAATAGTAATAGTAAAATAGTAAATAAATAGTAACTAATAAGAATAGTAAAATTCAAGCTTCATTTTATCATTAGGTTGGATAAAGAATGATCTCAGAAAACTATTTTTCGACTATATTAATACGAAATTTATGACCTCAAAACCATGTTTTTAATCCGTAGATATGATTACTAATTTTTCCCTAAGATAAATTTTGCATAATTTATTATTGAATTTTCCTTTATATATTACTCATTATAAATTGTTTATTATTATCTCTCAGACTATATTTCCAGTGATTAGTAATTGAAATTCGGATATTACATGATAAAATGGAGTCTGTTTTTCTTCAAAGTTCGTAACTTTAAATTTCAATTTTTTTTATTAGAATAGATAAACTTTTGTTATTAAAGATAATTACAAATTTCTAAGTTTTTTTATTCTGTTAATAATATGGAAAATATCCCAAATCCAATCTAAATATTAATCCCAAAATTTTATAACTCAGATAACAGAATTTACTTCTAGCACAGCATTTAGAAATTTTTTAATAGTTTACTATGCATTGTGAAACATTTATATTTTTATTTATTTCCAGATATTTATTACGCTCAATAAAGAACATTTAATCGTCTGAACTATTTATTTAGAGAGCATCTTTGAAAAGAAAAAAAAATAATTCATTTCGAAATGAAATGGTTATCAAAAAGCGTATATTGTAGTTTACATTTTAAATAATAACATTCTGGTATACTTTTTTTGTTTAAACAGGACAATTCATAATTTTAAAGATTTAAGAGAAAAATTTGAATTAAAATCCTTTTTTTTATTTTATTTGAAGAGCAATTCGAAACATATAGAATCTACGAAATATCAGAAATTCCAACTAATCTC